>NW_024675444.1:0-367 GCF_008729295.1 Plectropomus leopardus | reverse complement strand
GATGCCTTGAGGTGCCATAACAGATTTGCTCTGCAAAGGAGGAGTCTGACATACTTCTTCCTGTTGCAGTCCGTACTGAGATTTATTGGCAAGGCTACCGGACAGCACAACGTTAGAGTGGATAGGGAGAGAGAAAAGAGAGAGGTTGGGGGACACAGAGGGGAGGGGAAGACACAAGAGACAACAAAAACAACAACAACAATAACAACAACAACGACAATGAAAACGATGACAACAATGCTAACTACAATAATGATAACTGCAAGTATTTACAACAGTATTAACAGTGGAAGCACGCAGGAGATGAGTAAGTAAAAAAGAGGAAAAGAAAAAATAAATAAATAAATAAATAGAATAAAAAATAAAA
>NW_024675443.1:0-1463 GCF_008729295.1 Plectropomus leopardus | reverse complement strand
AGAAAGTGACAACAACAAAAAACAACTCACCTTTGTCTTTTGTAGACACCATTTTGCCCCAGTTGGTCCTGATCACTGCTTTGTCCAGTTTAGTGACGATGTCATCTTTCACACCAGAGAGATGAAACACACAGTCGTACCTCCTCCAGTCTTCAGGTGTGACTGATGAAACGTTCAGGTCAATGCTCATCTGGAAGGATCCATCGTGGTTGGGGAGGATCTCTCCGAGGTCCACGTCCTCATGAATCTCCTCTCTGTCTTTCCTCCAGAACATGACGGCTCTGTTGGGGAAGAAACCTGTAGCGTGGCAGCTGACGGGAGAGGATGGAGACTTCTGGAGGAGAGACACTGAGGGGAGGTCTGAAGAGTTACAAAATACAGT
The DNA here is from genome assembly GCF_008729295.1 of Plectropomus leopardus. Taxonomy (NCBI): domain Eukaryota; kingdom Metazoa; phylum Chordata; class Actinopteri; order Perciformes; family Serranidae; genus Plectropomus; species Plectropomus leopardus. The sequence goes on along the minus strand of NW_024675443.1, from coordinate 1,081 downwards.
TTTAGAATTATTAAGTCACTTAATGGTGAAGGGAGAAGTTATGTAAGTATGTCGTAAGTTGGGATGTTATGTTAAAAAATTAAATTAAATTAAATTTACATCATGCTGAGACGAACTAGAAACAGGCTGTCAAATTTGTCATATCCCTTGGGTTTGGGTGCTATTACCATGTAACAGTAAACCAGGATATGAAGAAGTCTTGAAGGCACAATTTCCAAAATACAGGTGCTATTTTTTCTATTAAACTCATTGAATGTAGTGCACAGCATGCACCACCAAGGCACAGTCTCTGGTCTTTACTGGTGGAACAAGAAGCTGAGCTGAAAGACACCAAGACACCTTGTGGTGGAGGAAGTTAAAGGACTGTAAACAGCCGGCAGCTAGCTGGCAGAAAGAGACTGTGGGGAATAACAGCAGGTTTTTTGCCTGTAACTTGGTGAATTAAGGATTTATTTCAACCAAACTGGAGCTGGTGGTTGCTGGAGCATTGGACTTACTAACTAGACTACTGGCGAGAGAGGGTGAGTTTTATTTTGTACTTTACTTCTTTTGGTGAAAGAAGTTGAACTCATAAGGTGTACAGATGAATTATCTGTTAAAGATGAAAAAAAGGTGTAAAAATATTATTTTTGTGAACATTTAATTGGTTTTTATTGCTTATTTCGTGTAAATGACGCACACTATTATTGTCATATACCCTGTGAGATTTCCGGAAAGTAATTAATATTAAATACCATGCAAGCCGGCCCCTCAGCATCTGATAGCGACACACAGAGCACCCTTTATAGCATCTGTGTGACACACTGCTCAAACCCTTTGCAACATGTGATTAATGATCAAAGAATGATCTAATTGAAGTTAAAAACATAAAACATAAGACACTTCACTTCATCGTCATTCAGAAAGCATCCGATCATGGGACTCTACCTTTTCTTTGCAGATTCTTTCCATAGTTCAAAAACATCTTCAGCCGAGCAACACATTCTTTGTTGAGGTGTCTTGTCCAAGACTCCATATGAACTATATTTTCATTCCACTCTTGTTTAATGATTTCAGCCTGCGGTTTCTCAGCAATCCATGA
>NW_024675442.1:0-377 GCF_008729295.1 Plectropomus leopardus | reverse complement strand
CATTTAAGATTATGTGTTCATGTTATTATGTTAATTATGTGTTCATGATATTTTACAAAAAGTTAAGGCCATTTTTTTCAGTGTAAACAAACAGTATACTGTATTCATTCTAATCCCAGGTGTGTTTCTGTAAATTTTGACACCAAAATTTTCATTTTTACTGCAAATAAATATCGGTTATACATATCGGTCGATCCCTACTTTTTTTAATGAAAATGCACAAATTCAGATGTTGATAAAAAAGGAGCCGAAAAAGCTAGAATTTATTAATTTTTTGTGTATGAAAGCTGAAGATCTGTTATTTATTTTGATGTATTCATTGTTTTTATTTTCAAAACACAAAATATTCTGGAGGTCACAACAGACTACTATCTATC
>NW_024675441.1:0-371 GCF_008729295.1 Plectropomus leopardus | reverse complement strand
CTGGGGGCAATGGTATCCCAATGCCAGACTCCCCAGCAAAAGCGAACCGCTGCACCGGCAGCCCGGTGCCAGATGCCTCAAGAAAAGAGAAAAGGTGCAGTAAGGGGGGTCGGACGGCCAGGGGCACGGCCTCTCGGTGCCAGGAGCTCCAACAAGAGTGAACTGTCGAAGTCACTGTGGATGTACGATTGGGGGCAGCGGCACCCTGGTGCCAGATGCCCCAGCGAGAGCGAAGTGGTTTGGTTGCCGAGCGTGCACGGCTGGGGGCAATGGTATCCCAATGCCAGACTCCCCAGCAAAAGCGAACCGCTGCACCGGCAGCCCGGTGCCAGATGCCTCAAGAAAAGAGAAAAGGTGCAGTAAGGGGGGTC
>NW_024675440.1:0-747 GCF_008729295.1 Plectropomus leopardus | reverse complement strand
ACAGTTCGCTCTCGTTGGAGCTTCTGGCACCGAGATGCCGCGCCCCCGGCCGTACGACCTCGCCCACCGCGCCGTTTCCCTCTTCTTGAGGCATCTGGCACGGGGCTGCCAGTGCCCTCTACTGCTTAACATCGACGCCTGCAGCAGTTCGCTTTTGCTGGGGAGTCTGGCATTGGGATGCCATTGCCCCCGGCCGTGCGCGCTCGGCAACCAAACCACTTAGCTCTCGCTGGGGCATCTGGCACCGGGGTGCCGCTGCCCCCAGTTGTACATCCAGTGACTTCAACGGTTCGCTCTCATTGGGGCATCTGGCATCGAGATGTCGGGGACCCCCAGATGTACGACATCGGCTACTGCACCGGTTCACTCTCCTTGGGGCTTTTGGCACCGGGCTGCCAGTGCCCTCAACTGCTTACCCTCGAAGCCTGCATCCGCATTGTTCCTCAGGGAAGGGCTTCCTTTCTCATCTGTTGCCTGTCGCTTCTTCCGTCCAGTCGCTCATGGCCTCCATCTCTCTTGTTGCGCCCAGCCGTGCCGAGCTCTGGTTCTGGCTCCGTCTGCCGTTTTTGGGGGTTTTTTACGATGGAAGATGGTTCGTAGGCAATGGCCCCAAGAGTTGGAAGGAGACTGCCAGGTCACTTTATCTGCTTTCTTTGAGATCTACCCCATCATCATCGCCACCATGTTATGGGGCGTGAATGGAGTCGCCTATCTGTCCTCATCTACTCAGACAATCTCGCAGTAGTT
>NW_024675439.1:0-266 GCF_008729295.1 Plectropomus leopardus | reverse complement strand
CAGGTGGCACCTTGTACAGTAGCCTCGGCCACCAGTGTGTGAATGTGACATGTACTGTGAAAGTGCTTTGAGTGTTCAGAAGACAAACGCTACTCAAGTGAAGTCCTTTTACCATATATAAATTTAATTTGTGTGTATATATATATGCCATCACACACAACACAGCAAAGACAAAAAATAATTACAATATGCACTCTAATGTACAATAAGTATATACATTTTTGATAACAACATAAAGTAAATAACATGGTGATAATGAGTGAAAA
>NW_024675438.1:0-211 GCF_008729295.1 Plectropomus leopardus | reverse complement strand
TTAAACAAGAAACATTAAAGTATGAACAAAGTGAAAACTACAACTTCGTGGATTAATTTATGTTCGTACATGAATTAGGTTAAATTGTTACTGAAACATTTAAGATCTACAACAGTAACAGAGAGTCAGAGAACTGACCTCAGAGTCTTCAGTCTGCAGTCTGGACTCTCCAGAAAACCACACAGCTGCTTCACTCCTGAATCCTGCAGCT
>NW_024675437.1:0-299 GCF_008729295.1 Plectropomus leopardus | reverse complement strand
GAGATGCACAGCAATAATGCTAACAATAGCATGTCATATTACAATAGATATAGGTGTAAAATTACTAAATTAACTCTATGATAGCATGTGATGTTACGTGCACATATTGTGTGTGTTGATAAGAGTCCCATGCGTATATTAATAGTGGAGGCATGACGTATAATAATGGCAGTAGAAGGTCGCGTCAAGCAGGATCATGGCATCAGCAACCAGGACCCACAGCGGTCAACCTGGGGAAAAACGTGGCACCGGGCCTAGCCAGTCTATAGTTAGCATAATTAAAGAAAGTTTACAGACAG
>NW_024675436.1:0-289 GCF_008729295.1 Plectropomus leopardus | reverse complement strand
TGTGTGTGTGTGTGTGTGTGTGTGTGTATAACGATTTTATTGAACTGTGTTAAGTAAAATAATATATTGTTAAAAAAACTTAATTTTTTACGCTGGACCCAGTCTCAAGCTTTCATCAGTAAATGAACTTGTGTGCTTTAACTACTGTGGAAAGGGTTAGTACAATTCTCCAGGTGAAATCTTGGGGTGGCGTTGTCGGTAACTGATAATTAATTTGTCAAATACTAATTCCTCTAATAGCGGTTTGGGTGTGGTTGGCCTGATCAAAATTCTCTTCAAAAGAATTATT
>NW_024675435.1:0-328 GCF_008729295.1 Plectropomus leopardus | reverse complement strand
GCCCCGGGCCCCCAAAACATTACATCTGCCCCTGGTAATAATAATGAGAGCTCAGCGCGAGCGGCCGGATGAGACACGGAGCGATGCGTCCTGCTATTTCTAAATAATTCAGTCTGTCTGAACCTGAAACTAAAACAAAGTTGTCTAAAGATGTCACTTTTCACTGCTGAATATTTGGCTGTTTGTTCGTTCAGAGAAGCTGTGCTCTGATTGGCTGCTGTCGGACCATCAATTGTTTGATCCGCCATCATTGAATGCCGTCAAAGCACATACGACGCGGCCGTCAAACACTCAGCTGTTTAAGAATCAAAGTCGTCACTGCATCACA
>NW_024675434.1:0-418 GCF_008729295.1 Plectropomus leopardus | reverse complement strand
TGAAAAGTGCATTTTGTGTGCAGAGCGGTATGTCTGTGAGTATTTGACACTGCACAAAAAATAATAATAATATATAAAAATCAATCAACTGCTACAAATCACTGACATATCCCAGGCTGTGATAATCAAAAACTAATACTCTGCCTTGCATGTAGTATATTGAAAATAATTCATTCTTTCATGAACACATTTAACGTAACCAGAAAACTGCTTTAGTGCCAAAAAGCGGAAATGTAACTTCAACTGAAATATCGATCTGAAGGAAGTTAAGTGAAAGTGAGTGAAGGAGAAGAGGAAGAGAGACGCACAGATGTCAATGAGCGGAGAAACAAAGAGAAGAGGAAGTGATGGAGAAACAGAGAGTGACGGAGAGTTTCTCACCTGTTCCCGAGCCTGATGCCGCTGAGCGCAGTCGTCC
>NW_024675433.1:0-246 GCF_008729295.1 Plectropomus leopardus | reverse complement strand
GTAGGAGCTGAGCTGCAAATTCACTGATTACACTCAAATACACAATCTGGACTACATTTAGGACACATGCATCAACACACACACAGTTATCAAAAAAATGAGATGAAAATGACTGAAAAGTGCTTAAAATGTGGCAGACAGTCCCTCAGGGTTCGGGTTGTTGGAAAGACCAAGAACGGAGTAAAACTGAGAGAGAAATATCAGAACTTTTAGTCATTTCACATCTTGTTCATATTCACTGCAGTT
>NW_024675432.1:0-1059 GCF_008729295.1 Plectropomus leopardus | reverse complement strand
GTAGAGCAGGTCAGAGGAAGGTGAGTGGAAATTTACTGGCAGTGAGGGGGAGGAGGATGCAGGAACCATGACATGAGCAGGACGTTGTGGACTCTGGCCCCAGGAGATCGAATCGACCCAATCTCGGACAGCCTCCATCTCGGTATAAAGACTGAACTGTTTTTATGTTGCAGGGACTGACAACCTCAGAATGTGGGGGGATGTGATCCGGCACAAAGGGGTGTGGTGTTTTATCCTTGTATTTTTATATTTTTATACTTTGTTTGCTGTGATTTTGTTATTTGCTGTGTATTAATGATTTTATTGGTTACTGTGTATCTGCATGTTTAACAACTTGTCACCACCCACCTGCCGTTGCCATGACCACCCACAATCATATGACTTTCTCCCCCAATCACTGAGTCGGAGTAATCAGCCTCGCCTGTGTTGTGGCGGTAAACCAAAGAACAATAGAGCCACCAAATAGAGGGTGAACACGCACAGCGAGACGCCGAGGACCAAGCTGCACCACGGGGAACAAAGCCGAGGAAAGGCACACGCACCGGGGACCACGAGCACGCTGGGGCCGCAAGTGTTACGACGCGATCAACACGCAGAGGCAGGGCGAAGTCCCTGCCTGCCGTGTAAGTACTGAGAAAGAAAGTAGTAGCACTTGTCGGACACAAGCTAAGCTAATTACATTGTCGGATTGTACAAGAACGAATACTGCCGCCTGTTGTGTCCGCGTAGGGTTCCCAGCGTGCCGGAGGAGAAGCCAGCCAGGTGGGATTTCGAGACGAGTGAAGGAGTGTCGCGAAGCCGAACACACGCAGGGACAGAGGTTTACTCTGCCTCCGATGTGACCTGGTGCGTGTGACCGAGGGATCCACCGACGTGGATCGGAAGGACCAGCTGCCTGCACCCCCGACTGCACTTTAGCCCCCGCTCAAGGACGGTGCTGTTTTAACCCTCTTCGAACATTTTAACTCTTATATTGCACATTTTTAGCCACTTGTTTTAAATTAATTTAATGGACTTTTAGCATAAATACTATTTTTTATTTGTGGGCATTTTTAACTT
>NW_024675431.1:0-243 GCF_008729295.1 Plectropomus leopardus | reverse complement strand
CCTGGCCCGACCCGTTGGGCTTTTCAGGACCCCCCTGGAACTTTTGTCCTTGGCCTGAAATTGAGGACTCTAATGAAAAATGCCAACATTTTTTCTGACAATGGCAATGAAAGTTTGCCTAAAAATTCACCAACAGATCTGAAGCTGAAACAACAATGACTGAAAATTAGGTACTTCAAAATTACAAAAAAACAAAAACCCCGTTTCCGCTTTGTCAAATTAGAGTATTTGCTGACCCTCAGT
>NW_024675430.1:0-230 GCF_008729295.1 Plectropomus leopardus | reverse complement strand
GTGTGTGTGTGTGTGTGTGTGTGTGTGTGTGTGTGTGTGAGTCTCAGGAGGTATGGAGCCAGGGCTCTCAGCTGCCACCCCTAACCTTTGACCTCCCATCAGGAGGTGTAGGGGTCACCTGGGGTCAACACCTCCCATGTCAGTGGGTGTGTGAGGTGTTCATTAATGTCCGGATGTGGATATGTGTGTGTGCAGGGGGAGAGATGTGTAATTATTGTGGTCAGGTGACT
>NW_024675429.1:0-343 GCF_008729295.1 Plectropomus leopardus | reverse complement strand
TACAATTATATTGTTACTATAATTACTTACCAATATTATTAGTATAATAATGTTGTTATTATTATTGTTGTTAATTGTATTATAACTTTAATTACTAATCTCACTTTTCATTATTACGATAATTATTTTCATTTTGTTATTATTATTTATTTATTTTGCCAGCCATAATAACTTTACTTTGAAAGTTTAATTAAAAAATTGGGCTTTTTTGCCCGATTAACAGCCTGTCGGGGTAGTTCCCGCCCTCTTCCTGTTGTGCCACCTCCAGTCTGCGCCAATCAGAGGCCGAGGAGCCCGCACAGCGGAGATTCAGCCAATCAGAGCGGAGAGAGCAGGATGAGCT
>NW_024675428.1:0-260 GCF_008729295.1 Plectropomus leopardus | reverse complement strand
CACACACACACACACACACACACACACACACACACACACACGACACTTTATCAATTCTCCCTCTGCAAACTGTCTGCCCCCCGCGACCATGAAATATGAATGAAATACAATTAGTAGCTTTAAAGAACTTCATCAAGGCCAAGGTCTCCGTCCACACACACACACACACACACACACACACACACACAGATACACACACACGTGTGCCCGTGTGCGCACACACACACACACACACACACTGAACTGTCAGACAAGCAAAT
>NW_024675427.1:0-254 GCF_008729295.1 Plectropomus leopardus | reverse complement strand
GTGTGTGTGTGTGTGTGTGTGTGTGTGTGTGTGTGTACAGCCTTCTATACGTGTGAAGGCTTGTTTGTGTGTGTAACTTTCTTGCTGTACCAGTAATTGCAGTTTGTAGCATGAAAGAACTCTGTGGTTATATCTCTGCATGAGGAGTCTGTATGTGTGTATTTGTGTTGTGGTTCAATCATGTGTTCTGAATTATTACAGAAACCTTAAGATGCTCATTTTAAAAAAACAACAACAGTAATTTAACTTTTTTT
>NW_024675426.1:0-336 GCF_008729295.1 Plectropomus leopardus | reverse complement strand
AAATATTTAAACCAAAATTAACCTGATGATATCTTCATATCTCACTTCAAAGGGAACCTTTAAGCTATAAGACAGAAATAGTGATTTGATGTAAATCGTGATATATATTGATATCGACTAAAATGTAAAAGGAAAAAAATGTGATAAGACTTTATTCCATATCGCCCAGCCCTAGCTTTAGTACATACAGTGTATTTCATGTGTGAAAAATAACTAAACCCAGTCATCTCCTACTAAACGTGATCCTCTTAAACTGCAGCACATACAATCTGATCAATATGACCTGTGCATGAAGTTAATTGATTACCACACACAACACACAATTATCAACAAAAG
>NW_024675425.1:0-217 GCF_008729295.1 Plectropomus leopardus | reverse complement strand
CCTCTATTTACTCATCGTTTTATTAGTCTAAATAAATTATTCTCATTTATCGCCAAGTCGTTGTCTGTGGATATTATTTCATGAGAGAAACAAGATCAATGTATACAGGATAAACGACAGCTGAAATTACCGCGTTCAACCGGGTACCGGGTGTCGTGTTCCCATCGACGCCGATCGGCGATCATACTCATCGCAACAAAAAGCGTTAGCGGGGGCT
>NW_024675424.1:0-233 GCF_008729295.1 Plectropomus leopardus | reverse complement strand
CAGAAACGGTAATCAATGGTCTCTTCTCAGGCCTAAATCGACACCCTTAACACACACACACACACACACACACACACACACACACACACACACACATACACAAGGCCTCTCTGCGTGGAATCCTCCTCCATTATATATGACCTTATGAAACATGCATCTCCGAGTGAGATTGTGTGTGTGTGTGTGTGTGTGTGTGTGTGTGTGTGTGTGTGTGTTAAGGGTGTCGATTTAGG
>NW_024675423.1:0-290 GCF_008729295.1 Plectropomus leopardus | reverse complement strand
GTCAGATCCAGTCTGCATGAAGCAGAACACACTCTGCTTCATGCTTCAAGCTGTGCATGAAACGATTGTTGGTGATTGTTTAAAAGGTAAGAAACTTTTATTTTCCATTCACTTTACATTTTGTCATCTTCGCTCTGCTTGTTTTGTCCAAATTGTTCTTTAAGAATAATTCATGGACAAACAATTCAAATTTTAGAGTTTCTAGAAACATTCATTAAATAAATCAACATATATGAGTCCGTTGGTGACTGCATTTTTCAAATTTTGCCTTTTTTTTGGTGCCATGGTAC
>NW_024675422.1:0-225 GCF_008729295.1 Plectropomus leopardus | reverse complement strand
ATATCCGAGTTCATTTCACTGACGACAGCTCCTACTGGACTCTACCAGACTTTGTCGTGTTCTACTGGACTCTAGTGTGTTCTACGGGACCTCATTGTGTTTCACTGAACTCTGCTGGACTCTACCGTGTTCTGCTGGATTCTCCCGTGTGTTGAGTTGTGTGTAGTGTGTGTAGTGCGTGTTGTGTAGTGCGGTGCGCTCTGCTCTCCCGTGTGAACCTGTCCA
>NW_024675421.1:0-1305 GCF_008729295.1 Plectropomus leopardus | reverse complement strand
CTTTCTCGACAGAGAGCTCTGGAACGCCTCTGCTGCTCTGAGAAACTTTCTGCGGTGTACCAGGGGCAAGAAACTTTCTGCGGTGTAAAACTCTTTGAGTTGTACCAGGGGCAATAAACTCCCTTCGGTATACCAGGGGTACGACAGTCTATGCGGTGTGCCAGGGGCGGGAAACTTTCTGCGGTGTAAGTCATTCTTTGAGTTGTACCAGGGGCACAAAACTCTACGGTGTACAAAAACTCTGCAGTGTACCAGAGGCACGAAACTCTCTGCGGTGTACCACGGATACGAGACGGTGTCTCAAGGACAGAGACAAAGAAAGTCAGTATAATGGCCAAAAACAGCATAATATTGCACGTTGACAGGGTTGTCAACTCCGCAGATGCACTGCTCCATAATGACATACCCATAGACTGTTAGCTGAACACCATGCAATCTGCATTTCTCAGCTCCGGGTCTTTAGGGCTCGTACTTGCACAATGTCAGGGAGGCAGTCTCGGTTAAGCTGTGGCACCATCACCATCGCCGCCTCTCTGTGGTCACACAGACCGACTGGCATATGTGACCTGTCTTCGGAGGGCCCCCGCCGGCCGGCCTAGCGCCGGACTTTGGGCAGGTGGTTACTTTGGCCACCAGGTTCACCTTTATGGCTGGCAGGGTTAAGCTTGTGTGGATATAATACCCCCCTCCACACTCCTGCCATGCAGGTCCCATTTGTCCTATGCCTGTCTCCACTGCCTGTGTGATGGAGATCTGGAAAGCATGAGTTCTCTCTTAGAAACTGACCACATCCAGCTGGTGTGCAATGAAACCAAAATGGCCAAGACTTGGCTGCTCTGGCTCCTCTGTTAGTCAGAGACGGGGTGGCCCCAGAGCACCCTTGCCTTGCCAGAGGGCTACCTGGCTGATCCTGCCAGTAGCATATGCTTGTCTCAAAAATTAAGCCATGCAAGTCTAAGTAAACATGGTCAGTACAGAGAAACTGAATGACTCATTAAATCAGTTATGGTTCCTTTGATTGCTCCAACTTTACCTGGATAACTGTGGTAATTCCAGAGCTAATTCATGCCAACAAGTGCTGACCTCTGAGGATGCGTGCATTTATCAGACCTAAAACCCATGCAAAGTTGCCCTTTGAGGTGCCCTTGCCGCTTTGGTGATTCTAGATAACCTCGAGCTGATCACTGGCCCTTGTGGTGGCGATGTCTCATTCAAATATCTGCCTTATTAACTTTTGATGGTATTTTCTGTGCCTACCATGGTGTCCATGGGTAATGGGGAATTAGGATTTGATTCTGGAGAGGG
>NW_024675420.1:0-256 GCF_008729295.1 Plectropomus leopardus | reverse complement strand
ATGAAAATATTACGATAATAAAGTCATAATTTTACAAGGAAAAAGTTATTTTATCTGAATAAAGTCGTAATATTAAAAGAAAAAAGTTGTCTTTTTTCAAGAATACAGCTATAATTTACGAGACAGAGGATATTATATTACAGAAATAAACGTATTGCCAGTAAACTATAAACAGCTGAGAGCACAGGCTCATAATATTCATAATAATAATAATATTATGCGTTTGACATAAAATTACTACTTTTTTCTCAAAATA
>NW_024675419.1:0-341 GCF_008729295.1 Plectropomus leopardus | reverse complement strand
TTTGGAGGCTTAAACATGCCCAAAAACTTACGAAAAGTGCTACGCTCGTCCGGCCCATGGATCTGGTCCGGCCTGGCAAAAGATTTCATATTTTGTTGGTTTCGGAAATGGCTAAGTGGCTCCACAGCGCCCCCTAAGGTGTGGCCCCAATGTCCAGTTTAACCTACATTTACGAAATGGTACACTCATGCCAACAGTCCTTCAGCGCGGAAATGCGCACCAGCCCTCTCCAGCGCGGACGTACGAAAGTCCGCGGACACGCGCGACATACGCTCCAGTGCGGACATGTCCGCTACCCGCTCCAATGCGAAAATGTGCTACAGCCCGCTCCAGGGCGCGGA
>NW_024675418.1:0-318 GCF_008729295.1 Plectropomus leopardus | reverse complement strand
ATTTGAATGGAGACAGAACCATCTAGTGGTTATATAGCGCAACTGCGATAGAAAAAGATCATAAATCGTGTAACCGGGTACACGTCGGTTAGAAGTCCCGTTTACACGTGTAGAAAAAATTGTAAACGTTGACACCCCTAATAGCTAGACCCACATACTTTATGAGATTTGATTCTTCTTATGTGGGTAACTTACTCCTTTCCTATTACCTTAGCTCCCTCCACCATATGTTGCAGTATTTGCTTTACAAGGCCTCCCAATGAGTTTCCGCTGCCTTGACCACGTTATACTAGTGTTACTTTTTCTGACATTTTCACC
>NW_024675416.1:0-220 GCF_008729295.1 Plectropomus leopardus | reverse complement strand
TTTTCAGTCATATTTTTCTGGCAAATAATATTTTTTATAAAATAAGGATTTTTTTTTTAATTCTTAAAAAATCTCTGGAGATTTAAAAAAAACAAACAAACGCTCCAATAAATAAATTGTGTACATTAACATATGTTACATTAAAATACACATTAAATAGTTTTAAAAAATAGTTTAAAAGTAAATATTTTTTAATTCTCAGCGCCCAGAAAAAAACCTC
>NW_024675415.1:0-463 GCF_008729295.1 Plectropomus leopardus | reverse complement strand
ACTTCTCCTATAGCTGCCAACAGCCTGCCGACATTCCCAGTTAGAGAAAGGCTGAAAATAAGCTCATGTGCTTGTGGCCCCGGGCCCCCAAAACATTACATCTGCCCCTGGTAATAATAATGAGAGCTCAGCGCGAGCGGCCGGATGAGACACGGAGCGATGCGTCCTGCTGTTTCTAAATAATTCATCCAAAGTCTGATTACACCTGAAACTAACACAAAGTCGTCTGTAGAGTCTAAAGAAGTCACTTTCACCTCTGCAGATGTGGCTGTTTGAGTGCTGTGGCTGTCAAACACTCAGCTGTTCTACAGTCAAAGTCCTTCACTGTATTTGGTTCGCCGCAGCGCTATTCTTATTATCATTGGCTGTTCGTGTCGTCTGTCAAAACATGGTTGGAAAGCGTTCTATCGCCATTTTATCGACTACGTCTCATATTTCAATAAAGGAAAAGTTCTATCGCGAC
>NW_024675414.1:0-272 GCF_008729295.1 Plectropomus leopardus | reverse complement strand
CTCGGGTGTTCGGGAGGCCATGAAGGAGGAAAGTGTTGCTGGGGAGAAGGACGTCTGGAGTGCTCTGCTGCGCCTGATGTCCTTGTGACTCGGCCTTGAATAAAAGTCAGTAAATGGCACAAGGTACAGAAATTAATTTGTGTTAATGATGAGTTTCTGTTTTCACTCGAGACAGACAATAAAGAATCAATCTATCGATCTATCCTCTACGGAGACACGGGTCCGCCCACCGGAGCCAGACCGGGAGGGGGGTTGAGCTTGTAGGCGAGCGC
>NW_024675413.1:0-245 GCF_008729295.1 Plectropomus leopardus | reverse complement strand
CATTTGGGACCAAGTTTGCGACTTCATAACCATAAATAAAACATGACCGATGATGTCCACAGGCTCCGTTTGAACTTTAGAAGTTGGAAATTCACAAAAAATCGAAAAATTAGAGCGAGAGCTACCTCGTGGTCACATGCCAATCAGACACTTTACAGTGTACATCCCAAAAAAAAAAAAAAAAAGAAATCGCTGCACCATGACTTCAAATGTATGGTTTTAAAAATTATACATACAGTTTTCTG
>NW_024675412.1:0-287 GCF_008729295.1 Plectropomus leopardus | reverse complement strand
AAAGTCAACAAAGTGATGATATTGGATTGGATATTGGATAAAAGTACAAAAACAACAACAATATTGAACATAATGATACTAAAAAAAAGAAAGAATAGAAAAAAAGACAATGAAATTAAATAAAAACAAATAAGGCATGTTTGGGTTTAGAGTTTTGCAGGATGGGCCTGGTTTGGTGTTATTAGTTCTTTCTGTTGATATCACTGTACATACACTTTGCTCGGCAAAAAAAAAAAAACCTTTTCTCTTTCTCTTTCCTGCTTTCTTCATTTTCCTTTTCATTCCTT
>NW_024675411.1:0-230 GCF_008729295.1 Plectropomus leopardus | reverse complement strand
TGCAGTAATTGTATTCAGTGGAGCAGGTATAGTTGTATGTCTTTAGCCCTGGAATGTAATAATCCAGTCTTTTTAATTACTCTAAAACAGTGATACTCAACTTGTGGACTGCAGGACAAATCTGGTCCCCGAGAGGGAGCCAGGTGGCCCCCCAACCATTTTCTAATTTACAATAAAAAAAAAAAAGTGATTCACACTGGGAATTGTTTTTGTACTTTAAGTATATATAT
>NW_024675410.1:0-1862 GCF_008729295.1 Plectropomus leopardus | reverse complement strand
GGCAACCCAGGCAGGGCCCAAGGGCCACCAACCCCCCAACTCCCCAGAGCACCCCCCACACCGAGGAAAATAAAATATGTTGACAGGTGTACAAAGCCAAACAGCATGCATATACGTATCTAATGGGCCACCCGTGCAGTTCAAACAGACGTTTCTGTGTGTAAGGCCTATCTTGAACATCCTTTGTCCTGTGTAGTGTGTTCTGTGAAGAACCTTGTACTGTATGAGTTATAAGTTGGCACTTTGGGTCATTTTGAAGGTATTTGAACAAATTTGCATCCAAAAATTTGGGTCTGTGTTGATGGATAAATCTTTCTCCCATTTGGAGATTGGAAGAGAGACTGTTAGATCTGTTTTAGATAATAATAAATTAATTTTGGAAAGTAATTTTGGAGGTGAGAGCTTTAGAAAATCTATTATTGGTGGTAGCTCTAAGTCCAACTGGCTAAGGTTAAACCTTAATTATGGATTTAAGTTGAAGATATTCCAGAAATTTGTTCTTGTTAATACCATATAGTACTACCAGCTCATTAAATGGAATGAAGTTACTGCCTTGGAGGATATGCTCCAGATGCCTTATCCCTTTATCGTACCATGTTGTGAAGTTTATTATTTTTTTATTTCGCAGGATATCAGGATTGTTCCAGATGGGCGTATGTCTGCATGGCATGGGTGTCAGAGAAGTGCTAATATTAATGCTCTTAAAGCAGCTATGTCCTTTGATAATGGGACTGATAAATGGCAGGTCAGCGATTTGGGTTTCTTTACAAAATGTCTGTTCAATATCTAACCATGCTTGATCTAGTGGACTTTTTGTAATCCATTTTAAGATATATTGTAGTCTATTGGCAAGGTAGTAATTATAAAAATCTGATAGCCCCAAACCACCGTGATCTTTAGCCTTTTGAAGAATTTTTAAACTTATACGTGGTGGTTTAGTTTTCCATAGAAATTTGGAAATGCTCGAGTCTACTGATTTGAACCAAGTGAGGGGAGGTTGAGATGGAACCATTGAGAAGATATAATTTTTTTTCGGCAGGGCCATCATTTTAACTGTTGCCACTCTTCCCATAAGCGATACGGGCAGATTCCTCCACCGAGTGAGATCATCCTCGATTGTTTTAAGTAGGGGAATGTGATTTAGCCGTGTCAGATCAGACAGCCTGGCAGAAATGTTGATACCTAGGTATCTAATGTTTCCCGATTGTAGTGGGGCGGTTTACCCACTCTTGAAGTTAGAGTTTATAGGTAGGACTGTTGATTTGTTCCAATTAATAGAGTAGTCTGAAATAGAGGAAAATTTGTCTATAAGTGCTGTTGTCTCAGAGAGAGAGGCTTGTGCATTTTGAAGAAAAAGTAGTACATCATCAGCATAAAGGCTTATCTTATGGTTCACATTTGCTGTTCGAATCCCTTTGATATTATTATTTTGCCGAATTGCAGCTGCGAGTGGTTCAATAAATATGGCAAAAAGGGATGGAGAGAGTGGGCAACCCTGCCTGGTGCCCCTTTGGAGATTGAAGCTTGGAGAAGTTTGATCATTTGTTCTGACACAAGCACTGGGTGAACTGTATAATATTTTGATCAAGAATAGAAAGTTGTCTCCGAACCCAAATTTTTGTAATGCAGCAAAGAGAAATTTCCAATTCACCCGATCAAAAGCCTTTTCAGCATCTAATGAGACTATTATGGCTTCCTTATTCTGATTACAGTAGTCTATCAAATTGATTAGTCTGCTTGTGTTATTTGTAGAGTGTCTGCCCTTGATAAATCCAGTTTGGTCAGGATGTATTATGTGAGGTGTTATTTTTTCAATTCTTCTAGCCAGCGCTTTGCAAATGATTTTTAAATCTGCATTTATA
>NW_024675409.1:0-265 GCF_008729295.1 Plectropomus leopardus | reverse complement strand
TTGACTAACATTATCTGAAATAGAAGCTGTGAAAAACTTTAAGGTAAGTTTTGTTTGCCAAACATCATATTTTATGTAGATATTTTTATTCACAGAAAGATTTCCCACAAAATTCTGTTTTTATGGCTGTAAGGATTTTAAAGCGTTATCCCAGTCTGGGATATGTCAGTGTGTGAGTGTAGCTGCTGACAGTCTGGGATATGTCAGTGTGTGAGTGTAGCTGCTGACAGTCTGGGATATGTCAGTGTGTGAGTGTAGCTGCTGA
>NW_024675408.1:0-203 GCF_008729295.1 Plectropomus leopardus | reverse complement strand
AATCTAGTATATGGCTGGACCCTGTACAATGGTTCCCAACCTTTTTCCCTCAGGGACTTATTTACCATCACTGAGTGCACTGAAGACATATTTTAGGGATATTTCATATTCAATTAAGAGAAGGGTTGAAAATAAGGCAGTGTGCCTGTGGCCCCAGCCCCCACATCACTGCATCTGCCCCTGGTAATAATAACGAGAGCTCA
>NW_024675407.1:0-292 GCF_008729295.1 Plectropomus leopardus | reverse complement strand
AATAATCTAGTTATGATTACTGATGAATTTGGGTGATGTGTTCCTGTAATAATCATCTTACCTTGCGCATTTGTCCGCGCTGAACACCGCACGGCACCTGCTGTCACATCATCCACCCGCCACTTCTTCTTCTGACGTTCATTCAATTAAGTTTAAAAAAACAAACCAAAAAACAAAGTTCGTTTTCTCGAGATAACGACTTAATATCTCGGGAAAACAAAGTTCGTTTTCTCGAGATAACGAGATAATATCTCGTTATATAACGATATAACGAGATAATATCTCGAGATAA
>NW_024675406.1:0-226 GCF_008729295.1 Plectropomus leopardus | reverse complement strand
TAAAGAGAATAAACCTACTTGCTAGGGAACAAAGGTTTAAATACTCCTGAAAGGCGTATAAATTGAGCACAAGAAAAACTTACGTCTATCCAGGTTTCAGAGGGTTATTTTGGAGGAATTGTTTGAATGCACTGGGCCCTGTTTAGATGATCTATAATGCACGGTCTAAAGCGCATGGCGTAAATGCATTTAGGGCGTGCCAGAGTCCATTTTGCTGGTTAAATGG
>NW_024675405.1:0-253 GCF_008729295.1 Plectropomus leopardus | reverse complement strand
TTTTAAATAACATTTTGCCATCTATTTTTTTCTACCATATTTCTTACCATCTAATTTTTTTCACTATCTAATTTTTGTCCGTCAATTTTCTTTTCACCATATATAAACTTTTTTCTTCAATCATTTTTTACCATTTGATTTTTTTTTTCACCATTTTTTGGCTGTCAATTTTCTTTTCACCATCTAGTTTCTTTTTAACCATCTGTTTTTTTTCTACCATCAGATTTTTTTTCTCATGTCAATTTTCTCTTCA
>NW_024675404.1:0-225 GCF_008729295.1 Plectropomus leopardus | reverse complement strand
TTTTTGTCCTCATAGTTCACTGACACAGTGTCATGTGACCATGGTGTGTTAGAGTGTAATAAACATATGAGTTATTATTATAAATTAAACTTTCCAGCATTATATCAAAATGAAAAGCTCCATCTGAAACAAACTTCAGGTAAATTGAAGCACATTGTGCTGATAATAGGCCAACCTCCCTGACTGCAGGACTCTGACTTCAGCTTCTGTCAAACTTCTGTGCTG
>NW_024675403.1:0-389 GCF_008729295.1 Plectropomus leopardus | reverse complement strand
GGGGAAGCTTCGGTGGGAATCCGCCGTGGCTCCCGGGCACGACAGATCCCCAAAAGCATGCATTATATGAGAGAGGAAAAAGCCGATTTGAGATCTCTTAGGTCGGAACGGACGTAACGGCGATAAGCTTGGGAGGACCATCTGCCCATGATCTGAATAAAGTGTTCCGGTATACCGCTGCGGGAAACCGAGGTGGCAGCTCCGATTCTGAAAGAATGTCTGGAGTAATTCATGGGAGAGATGCCTGACAATGACGGGACCTGAAGGAAGTGTTGGTGGAACCAGAAGCCGGTAACTACTTGGCCGGATTCAGATGCAAACAGAGGGTCATCTTGGGATTTGCTTTGTGATGTCCGGAAATGTAAATAATTGGAGAGAATAAGGAAGGC
>NW_024675402.1:0-203 GCF_008729295.1 Plectropomus leopardus | reverse complement strand
CTGTGAGTTTTAGTAGAATAGGTCCTCCAGCTGGTGATGCTGTTCTACAGTATATTTGTCATGTTCAATGTCTGACAGAAAATAAATATTTAAACCTAAATTAACCTGATGATATCTTCATATCTCACTGAGGAGTCAGAGGAACCTTTAAGCTCCACAGAAACACTGATTTGATGGATATCGTGATATAAATCGATATCGAC
>NW_024675401.1:0-398 GCF_008729295.1 Plectropomus leopardus | reverse complement strand
ATCCAGTGAGAGCTGAAGGTCACGGCCTGATGAAGCCAGCAGGACCACATCATCTGCAAAGAGCAGAGATCCAATGCTGAGGTCACCAAACCGAACACCCTCAACACCCTGGCTGCGCCTAGAAATTCTGTCCATAAAAGTTATGAACAGAATCGGTGACAAAGGGCAGCCCTGGCGGAGTCCAACCCTCACCGGAAACAAGTTTGACTTACTGCCGGCAATGCGGACCAAGCTCTGGCACCGGTCATACAGGGAACGAACAGCCCGTATCGGGGAGTCCAAAACCCCGTATTCCCGGAGAACCCCCCACAGGACTCACCGAGGGACACGGTCGAATGCCTTCTCCAAGTTCACAAAGCACATGTGGACTGGTTAGGCAAACGCCCACGCACCCTCAA
>NW_024675400.1:0-483 GCF_008729295.1 Plectropomus leopardus | reverse complement strand
CGCAGTGAGCCAGTAGCATTATCGATGAGACAGTCAATTTGAGAATGACTTAAGTTAGTAAGAGTATTCTCAGTCTCTGTAAGACATGGTAATGATGTCAGTGCAGAAGGCATTAGTTTCTTAAATTTAGCCACTGCTGAATCAGATAGACATCTAGAGTGGTAACTCTTACTGAGAGGCTTGTAGTCGAGTAATAAAAAATTGAAAGTTATTCAATAATGGTCTGACAGAGCAGGAATCTCAGGAAAGACTAATAAATCTTCAATATTGATGCCGTATGCAAGGACAAGATTGAGGGCGTGATTGTTGCAATGGGTGGGTTTATGTACACACTGACTGAAGCCAATTGAATCCAAAAGCGTGGAGAAAGCAAAAGTATAATATCCATGTGAATGTTAAAATCCCCTACAATATTAATTTTGTCTGATATAAGCACTAAACTTGATATAAGCTCAGAGAATTCAGATAGAAATTCAGAGGATG
>NW_024675399.1:0-2384 GCF_008729295.1 Plectropomus leopardus | reverse complement strand
CTCAAATTTTGACATGTCTCAAAAAGTGGTCAAAACAACTCATTCTAGCCCACAGACATGCAACATAGCATTGTATGTTGAAAAAAGGGCCCCAAAATGCCAAAAAGTCATAATATAGCATGTTGAGAAAATGGTCAAAAACCGCATACTATAGTATGGCAAAAATCTCAAATTTTGACATGTCTCAAAAAGTGGTCGAAACAACTCATTCTATCCCACAGAGATGCAACATAGCATTGTATGTGTAAAAAAGGGCCCCAAAATGCCAAAAAGTCATAATATAGTATGTTGAAAAAATGGTCAAAAACCGCATACTAAAGTATGGCAAAAATCTCAAATTTTGACATGTCTCAAAAAGTGGTCAAAACAACTCATTCAAGCCTACAGAGATGCAGCATAGCATTGTATGTTGAAAAAAGGCCCCCAAAATGTCAACAAGTCGTAATATAGCATGTTGAAAAAATGGTCAAAAACCGCATACTATAGCATGGCAAAAATCTTAAATTTTGACATGTCTCAAAAAGTGGTCGAAACAACTCATTCTAGCCCACAGACATGCAACATAGCATTGTATGTTGAAAAAATGTCCCCAAAATGCCAAAAAGTCATAATATAGTATGTTGAAAAAATGGTCAAAAACCGCATACTATAGTATGGCAAGAATCTCAAATTTTGACACATCCCAAAAATGGCTTGAAACAACCTACTTTAACTTGTAAAGGCGAGCTATAGCATAGCATGTTGAAAAAAGGGCCAAAAAAGGGCCAAAAAGTCATAATATAGCATATTGAAAAAATGGCCAAAAACCGCATACTATAGTATGGCAAAAATCTCAAATTTTGACATGTTCCAAAAATTGCTTAAAACAACTTTATTTAGCTCGTAGAAGCGGGCCATTGCATAGCATGTTGAAAAAAGGGCCAAAAAAGGGCCAAAAAGTCATGATATAGCATATTTAAAAAATGGTCAAAAACCGCATACTATAGTATGGCAAAAATCTCAAATTTTGACACATCCCAAAACTTGCTTGAAACAACCTATTTTAACTTGTAAAGGTAAGCTACAGCATAGCATGTTGAAAAAAGGTCCAAAAAAGGGCCAAAAAGTCATAATATAGCATGTTGAAAAAATGGCCAAAAACCACATATTATAGTATGGCAAAAATCTCAAATTTTGACATGTCTCAAAAAGTGGTCAAAACAACTCATTCTATCCCACAGAGATGCAAAATAGCATTGTATGTTGAAAAAAGGCCCCAAAATGCCAAAAAGTCATAATATAGCATGTTGAAAAAATGACCAAAATTCGCATACTATGTTTGTTGAATGTTAAAATTTTCAAATTTTCATGTGTTTCAAAAATAGATGAAAGCCACTTATTATAATTCACAAACAGGGGCTATAGTATAATATGTTGAAAATATGGGCCAAAAAGAGGCAAAAAAGTCATAATATAGGATTTTGAAAAAATGGCCAAAAACCGCATTCTGTAGTTTGGCAAAAATCTCAAATTTTGACACATCCCAAAAATTGCTTGAAACAACCTATTTTAACTTGTAGAGGCAAGCCATAGCATAGCATGTTGAAAAAAGGGCCAAAAAGGGCCAAAAAGTCATGATATTGCATGTTGAAAAAATGGCCAAAAACTGCAGACTATAGTATGGCAAAATCTCAAATTTTGACATTTCTCAAAAATTGCTTGAAACAACTGATTTTAACTTGTAGAGGCGCGCCATTGCATAGCATGTTGAAAAAAGGGCCAAAAGAGGCCAAAAAGTCATTATATAGCATATTGAAAAAATCGCCAATAACCGAATACTATAGTGTGGCAAAAATCTGAAATTTTGACATGTCTCAAAAAGTGGTCGAAACAACTCATTCTATCCCACAGACATGCAAAATAGCGTTGTATGTTGAAAAAAAGGGCCCCAAAATGCCAAAAAGTCATGATATAGCATGTTGAAATAATGACCAAAAACCGCATACTATAGTATGGCAAAATCTCAAATTTTGACATTTCTCAAAAATTGCTTGAACCAACTGATTTTAGCTTGTAGAGGCGGGCCATTGCATAGCATGTTGAAAAAAGGGCCAAAAAATACCAAAAAGTCATAATATAGCATGTTGAAAAAATGGCCAAAAACCACATACTATAGTATGGCAAAATCTCAAATTTTGACATTTCTTAAAAATTGCTTGAACCAACTGATTTTAGCTTGTAGAGGTGCGCCATTGCATAGCATGTTGAAAAAAGTACCAAAAAAGGCCCAGAAGTCATAATATAGCATATTGAAAAAAATGGCCAAAAAAAAACGCATACTATAGTATGGCAAAAATCTCAAATCTTGACACATCCCAAAACTTGCTTTAATCAACCTTTTTTAA
>NW_024675398.1:0-253 GCF_008729295.1 Plectropomus leopardus | reverse complement strand
GAAATCCCTCATACATGGCCTTGGATTGGACATAATGACGGCTAGTTTGGTGGCTGCAATAGAAATAAAGCTGCTAATGTTTTGAACATCCATCGCCATGGTTACTGGGATGTTATCACCAGAGGAGAAGTCACATGACATCACTCAGCGGAAACACAGTCAGCTCCACATTGAGTTTTTATCCACATTTTGAAAATATCACCAAATTTTGTGCAAATCTCTAATACAAACCCACCTGGTGACCCACAAGCAG
>NW_024675397.1:0-376 GCF_008729295.1 Plectropomus leopardus | reverse complement strand
GTGTGTGTGTGTGTGTGTGTGTGTGTGTGTGTGTGTGTTTGCATTATTTTGGCCTTTTTAATGAATATTTCATTCAGTTGCTGCTGTCTTATTTGCCGCTGCAACATAACAATTTCCCTCACGGGATTAATAAAGTATTTCTATTCTATTCTATTAAAAAGTACATTTGTATACGAAAAAAAAATGGTAAAAAAAAATATTACTGTCTTTCTATTGAAGTGGTGCTTATATTGGGCCATTTATTTATTTATTTATTTATTTATTTTAACCATTTTTAGACTAAATATACATTAACTAGTAGATAAAATAGTAAAATAGATCCAGTACTCTATTTTCCACCTGCTTTAAACTGGACGCAGTAACGCGGTCTGGCCGC
>NW_024675396.1:0-299 GCF_008729295.1 Plectropomus leopardus | reverse complement strand
ATTAGCCCTTTAAATAATCGTAGTCTGCTCTTTGCCCATGTGCTGCTGGTTGTGCCTTTGGTTTTATTGTATGAAGCTCTTTGTGTTACAGTGTTGCTTGTATGAAAAGTTGCTTTATAAATAGAGTCTGATTGATTGATTGATTGATTGATTGATTGATTGATTAAAGAGCTCATACTCTGAGTAGAGGCCGTGTGATTGGTCGGTCGCTCTCCTCTGGGCCTCCCTGAGAACAGACTGCCGGTATGCGGGCTGGACGGACTGGGATTCAGTCTTTCCCATCACCTCCGTCAGCAGCC
>NW_024675395.1:0-255 GCF_008729295.1 Plectropomus leopardus | reverse complement strand
GTTGTTGTAGTTGTTGTTGTTGTTGTTGTTGTTGTTGTTGTTGTTGTTGTTGTTGTTGGGGCTACCAGCGTTTATTCTAATGCAGGAGATTTTACCAATAACACAGATCGATAGATTCAGGATTCGACCAATCACAGTGCAGTTTGCTCCAGATGACGTATGCCTACGTAAGCGGATACAAAGCCTCGTATCGTCCTCTGATTGGTGGACAATAATAAACAAACCTCTGACCTCTCCAAAGGAACTATGGGAAAC
>NW_024675394.1:0-202 GCF_008729295.1 Plectropomus leopardus | reverse complement strand
ACCACCCTGCACACACACACACACACACACACACACACACACACACACACACACACAGATGATTTTACAGAAAGAACATCCTCTAAAGGCATGTTTCTTTAAAAATAAAAAAAATCACCATTTTTTTTCTTTTAAAAAAATAGCCAGAATTTTTGGAAGGAAAAAAAAAAGGTCAACAAATTTAAGTTAAAACTTTGCGTGT
>NW_024675393.1:0-252 GCF_008729295.1 Plectropomus leopardus | reverse complement strand
GCTAACCTAAAAAAAATCATGGATGTATTAAGAAGATCTGGATACAGCGTGGAGGCAGGGCCCAATTCATTCCTATTAGAGATGCTCTGTAGCGCATGAAGCAAGAACAGCTCTATTTCCACAGTATGAAAATACCCTGACCTTTCGCATTACTGGGCCCATGACGCATGTGCACTGGAGACTTATGTCAGCTGAGCGTGCCCGGGTGGGTACCTTCCACCGGCGGAGTGACTAACAGTTTAGCATTATGCT
>NW_024675392.1:0-256 GCF_008729295.1 Plectropomus leopardus | reverse complement strand
CGCGTTAACGCAGCACGTTAACGCCGTTAACGGCCCAGCACTAATAAAAACATTCATGATGGCTCTGTTCTATTCAACTGTCCCAGTAAGACAGTAACAGTGAAGCAGCTAAATGGAATTTGGCCACTATTATTTTTATAACTTATATCTGTGAATTACCTAGTGTGAAGTTTAAAATATTTTCCCAACAGCAAAAGTTTACTTGAGTTGTAAATTAAGATTTTGGACACTTTTTAATTATCGTCATTTTGTGTCA
>NW_024675391.1:0-384 GCF_008729295.1 Plectropomus leopardus | reverse complement strand
GAAAATGCACCTTTCAAGCTATAAAAAATGCTATTAATATGATTTTTACTTTCATGAATTGTAATGTTTTTACCAATATCAGACCTAATCATACATTTCAGATATTCATAAATTTTCTGAATTTTAACCTTTTAAATGCCAGGTTTTTGCCATGATGCCATTTTGTTTTTAAGAAGAAGACTTATGTTGAGTCTCCTCCTCCTCAGTGTGTGAGTGTAGCTGCTGACAGTCTGGGATATGTCAGTGTGTGAGTGTAGCTGCTGACAGTCTGGGATATGTCAGTGTGTGAGTGTAGCTGCTGACAGTCTGGGATATGTCAGTGATCAGCAGCTACATTGACTGTGACAGGTCACCTAGTGGAAATAGCATGTATTTCCTCCATAT
>NW_024675390.1:0-209 GCF_008729295.1 Plectropomus leopardus | reverse complement strand
GGGATGCAGCAGTATAGATAATAGAAACCACAAACCAATCTAACAAGCAGAACAATCCTGGCTGCCAACTTGCACATTGAACTATAGTCAATCAAACAGCAGCTGCACATAAGACTTCACTAACGGGGGGTATCAGCGATCTACGTTAAATTAATATATGGCCTTGATTTTACCCTGCCAACCGTATATAAAACAAGTGGTGCACAAAA
>NW_024675389.1:0-561 GCF_008729295.1 Plectropomus leopardus | reverse complement strand
CACACACACACACACACACACACACACACACACACACCTCCAGGCGCCCTGTGTGGGGTTGTCTTGCGGTCAGTTCTCAGGGAAGGGAGGGGTAAACTCAGAACAACACACACACAAATGCAGGTCAAGCAGTTGGCACGCTGCCTGCAAACATGTTCATGTGCAGACGTGTGTTTGTTCACGTTTGGCTGCTGAACTTACTGGTTACTTACTACTTACTGGTTTGTGATTGGATGTCAGGCCAACTAAAATCGTCAAACATATTTCACATTAAGCATAATCATTGTCTGATCAGTCTGTAGATGACCATTGTGTAACAGCACATTAGAGTGTGTCTCTGCATGCCACCTGAGTACAGGGCACTTGTGATATAGTAATTATAAACTTTATTTGTATAGCACCTTTCATACAAGAAGTGAAGCCCAATGTGCTTTACAAGAAAGAAATTACATGCACTAAGTGCTTCACATCAAAAGACAAAGAAGACATAATAAAACTTGCATGTGCAAATAAAATAAGATCAGAATAGAATACATAGAATGTATAAAACCCACTTGATAA
>NW_024675388.1:0-2869 GCF_008729295.1 Plectropomus leopardus | reverse complement strand
CACCTGAGACTGTGGTCTTCTGAAGAGTCACACCTGAGACTGTGGTCCTCTGAAGAGGTACACCTGAGCCTGTGGTCTTCAGAAGAGGTACACCTGAGCCTGTGGTCTTCAAAAGAGGTACACCTGAGCCTGGACTTCTGTAGTTGTTCTGTGAATGTATTTAAATGTTGGAAAGGATCCGGCTTCGTTGTTCAAATACAAAGTTTTAATGAAATCATAGGTTTTATCTCCCAATTATCTCTAATAATTGGTTGAAGAGCCCTTCGTGAAATCTACAAACCATCAATGGATTTTATTTTGGATTTTATTCTCATGTGTGTTGATGAGCGTGCTGAGGATGAATATGTGGTCAGATGTGTTTAAGCATAAATCGAATCTTTTACGTTGGACATCGTGGTCGATGAGGAATTCGACTAGACGAGAGTTGATGATGTTACGGAGCACTTTTCCCATACAGCCAGTGAGACATGTCCCTCCGTAACTCTAAGGGTCAAATCTGTCTCCGCTTTTAATTACAGGTGTATTAAGACCTTTATTCCAGCTCTCAGGAAAGTAACCTGCACTTCGGATTAGACTGAATATTTTTAAGAATGACCGGTTGGAGTTTTAGTGTCCTGAGTTTTAGCTTTTCATTTCAGAGTCTATCAGTGCTTTTTTGTTTTTGAAGGTCTTCTGTTTTGTTTCAGTTTATTCATCATGATGGGAAATCAGGGAGTTTGGTTGTCTTTGATTATGATTTCCACATTTTGTTATTTTTTTGGTTTCTTGGTCAATTCTTGGTGGTATTGACCCAAATAACTTCTGAAAATGTTCAGTCCGCATGTCTCTTCTTCAGTCCCACTGGTCCCAGAAGGAGTCATAGCTGTTTCTGAGAATTGTTTATCTTTTTGGTTCTTAGTCTATTTTTGGATGTCTTAAGTTTTTCAGAATACTGAAGGTGTCTTTGGTTGTTTGTGGGGTCTCTGTTTTTAAGGTTGGACAGTTTTCAGACTTGTTTTCTCACTTTTGAAATTATTTGTTAAACCAGTTGTTATTTTCAGTTATTTTTGTTTTCTTTGTGCATAGTTTTATTTTAGCTTTATATGATGTTTTCTTGCAGATATCGTTCAGATTTTGGACAGACTCACTATGACTGTTGGTATTTGTGTAGCGCTGTCGAGGGTCCATCTGTGTCTCCCATGTATGTTGAACATCGTGTTAGTTTTCGGGTGTTTGGAGCTGAACAACACGTTGACCTTCCCAAAGAGTCCCCTCCGACTCGTCCAATGACGACGCACGGATTGAGGCTTCCGAAGAGTTGTAATAACTCCTTCTTCTTTCTCTTAATCACGGTGTCAGACATATTTCGACGAGGCAGGTGGAGCTGATAAGTGGGAGCTCGCCGGGTGATAAATTTGTCTCCGTGGTTACTGGTGAGTCCAGGATTTGTACCGGTCCAGGCATTAAAATCATCACAGACTGTTGCGTTTCCCTGTCCTTGGTAGTAACATGTCTCTGACTGAAGGCAGGGACATATGTCCTCAGAGGGTTAACTAACTAAGGGCCCTCAGATGGACGGATGTAAACTGCACATAGATATACTGTTAATCCATAGAGAATACGTTCTTTTTTATTTTTATCTAAATAGTAGGAAGTAAAGCGTCCTCTGTCTCTGCCTTGGTTGATATTAGACAGTTTCAGGGAGGGGACAATAACTTGTCTTTTAGGTTGGAGGACAATGTGTGGGTACATCAGCTCCACACCATGTCTCTGATGTCATTATAGTATCATTGTTATTTATGTTATTTCCAAAATTTGAGATTTGCTGTTTAGGCCAAAGACTGAAGATGAAATAAACAAAACAAAAACAACTTTAACGGCTGAACTTTACAATTTCTGGAGTTATTTCTTCTTTTTTCTGTTTTAGTAAATTGGGAATTGTTTTGGCAAATGATCTAGATTTTAAAATAGAAAGTTTAATGTCTGTTATGTTGCATCTGTCTCACTAGTAGTCCATTGCACAGACTGTCTCTTTCTGTCCCTGTGTCTCTCTCAAATTCAAATCAGCTTTATTGGCATGACTGACTGTCACAGTGTTACTGAAGCTAAATGTCTCTCTGTCTCTCTGTGTGTCTCTCTGTGTGTCTCTCTGTGTCTGTGTCTGTGTCTCTGTCTCTGTCTCTGTCTCTGTCTCTGTCTGTCTCTGTCTCTGTCTGTCTCTGTCGCTGTCTCTCTGTGTCTATGTGTCTCTCTCTCTCTGTGTCTCTGTCTCTGTCTGTCTCTGTCTCTGTCTGTCTCTGTCGCTGTCTCTCTGTGTCTATGTGTCTCTCTCTCTCTGTGTCTCTGTCTCTCTCTGTCTCTCTCTCTCTGTGTCTCTTTCTCTCTCTCTCTCTCTCTGTGTCTCTGTCTCTCTGTCTGTGTCTCTGTCTCTCTCCCTCTCTGTGTCTGTCTCTGTCTGTCTCTCTCTCTCTCTGTACCTCTCTTTCTCTGTCTCTGTCTCTCTCTGTGTCTCTGTCTCTCTCTGTGTGTCTCTGTGTTTCTCTCTGTGTCTCTGTCTCTCTCTGTGTCTCTGTCTCTGTCTGTCTCTGTCTGTCTCTGTCGCTGTCTCTCTGTGTCTCTGTCTCTCTCTCTCTGTGTGTCTCTGTCTCTCTGTCTCTGTGTCTCTGTCTCTCTGTGTCTCTCTGTCTCTGTGTCTCTGTCTCTCTGTGTCTCTCTTTCTCTGTGTCTCTGTCTCTCTCTGTCTCTGTCTCTGTCTCTCTCTTTGTGTATCTCTGTGTCTCTCTCTGTGTGTCTCTGTCTCTCTCGCTCTCTGTCTCTGTCTTTCTCTCTCTCTCTGTCTCTGTGTCTCTGTCTCTCTCTCTCTGTCTCTCTGTGTGTGTCTCTCTCTCTC
>NW_024675387.1:0-451 GCF_008729295.1 Plectropomus leopardus | reverse complement strand
GTATTAGTGTGTGTATTAGAGTGTGTATTAGAGTGTGTATTAGTGTGTGTATTAGAGTGTGTATTAGAGTGTATATTAGAGTGTGTATTAGTGTGTGTATTAGAGTGTGTATTAGTGTGTGTATTAGAGTGTGTATTAGTGTTTATATTAGTGTGTGTATTAGAGTGTGTATTAGAGTGTGTATTAGAGTGTGTATTAGTGTGTGTATTAGAGTGTGTATTAGAGTGTGTATTAGTGTGCGTATTAGAGTGTGTATTAGTGTGTGTATTACTGGGTGTATTAGAGTGTGTATTAGTGTTTGTATTAGTGTGTGTATTAGAATGTGTATTAGAATGTGTATTAGTGTGTGTATTAGAGTGTGTATTAGTGTGTATATTAGAGTGTGTATTAGAGTGTATGTTAGAGTGTGTATTAGTGTGTGTATTAGTGTGTGTTACCTCCTTGGTGTGTG
>NW_024675386.1:0-472 GCF_008729295.1 Plectropomus leopardus | reverse complement strand
ATGGTAACGGCATCGCTGAGCATAAACAGCTGATGCAAAAGGATACCTAAAACGTCATGAGGAGATGTGGAAAACCACTGAAAGAGCGGCACCATGTGACAATTGGGATAAGAATGTGTGTTGCTTACGCTCACTTAGCAACTTCAGGTACAACCTGCATCTGTGCATTTGAGTGTCAGAGAACCCAGCGCTCCACCTCGAGTTTTCAGGTGGTTAAAGACGCGGCGTGTGTCCCGCCCCTTAGATAGTCAAATGTACAGGTACAGACAGGAATGAGAGAAGTGAGCCAGAGAGAGAGGGGTATGAATGCAACTAACGTCCTCTGCCAGCATGGCGGAGGCTGTGCCCATGTAGGTCTCACGGTGACAGGTGGAAGTCGGGTAATACCTCAGCGATGGCGTTTGTGTGGGACGTTTAATCCTGAATGCTGGAGGAGAAATAGTGTTTGTGTGTGTGTGTGTGTGTGTGTGTG
>NW_024675385.1:0-218 GCF_008729295.1 Plectropomus leopardus | reverse complement strand
GGGGGTGGGAGGGGGGTGTCAGGAGATCAAAGGGCGCTGGTCAGGGACAGACACCAGCAGGGACTGATGGGGGTTGAACCGGTGCTACTGAGTCAAATCTACTGAAAAACAGATTCAACTCGTTGGCCCTGTCCATGCTGCCCTCAACCTTCCTGCTGCCCTTAGGTCTGGAGCCGGTGATGGTGTTCATGCCACTCCAGACTTCCCGTATATTATTT
>NW_024675384.1:0-216 GCF_008729295.1 Plectropomus leopardus | reverse complement strand
AAATAATTCATCCAAAGTCTGATTACACCTGAAACTAACACAAAGTCGTCTGTAGAGTCTAAAGAAGTCACTTTCACCTCTGCAGATGTGGCTGTTTGAGTGCTGTGGCTGTCAAACACTCAGCTGTTCTACAGTCAAAGTCCTTCACTGTATTTGGTTCGCCGCAGCGCTATTCTTATTATCATTGGCTGTTCGTGTCGTCTGTCAAAACATGGT
>NW_024675382.1:0-310 GCF_008729295.1 Plectropomus leopardus | reverse complement strand
TGTAAATTTCTAAATTTCTATTTCATATTTCTTTTATATTTGCTACACGTTAGGCATTCTGTGGACAGCAAAGTAAGAATTTCATTGTACAGGGAAACATGTTTCCATACTGTGCATATGACAATAAACACTTTGAATCTTGAATCTTGAATCTTAGAATGAGCTGTTTATATCTACATAGGGAGAAAGAGACCTCTGCTAATAATTTGGCTCCTGGTTAAAAACCTAAACGTTTTGACTTTAAGTTATGAGAGAAAAAAGGTCAGGTCACTTCTCCAACATGCCAAACAGAGTAGGAGCAACGCTGATT
>NW_024675381.1:0-476 GCF_008729295.1 Plectropomus leopardus | reverse complement strand
TGTGTGTGTGTGTGTGTGTGTGTGTGTGTGTGTGTGTGTGATTGTATTTAAAGTATGTGCATCTTTTCTTTTTTTCTGACTCTTCGTCTCTGTTGTGTCTTCAGGAAGTCTGGTTTGATGTCTGCGTCGGTCCTGTATCCATCGCTGTGTGGAAGCGTCAGTCTGGTCTGTGGACTCCTCCTCCTGACCTCCGCACCGCTCCTCACAGCAGGTACGACCTGACCCCTCCAGTATGCCCAAACCTGAACTTTCATGCATTCATTGATTCATTCATTTAGTTTCTTCTTTGGTTCCTCATGACCATAGAAGTTCATCGGTGGCACACAGTGTTCGCACACTTTAATGATGACTGATGGTGATACACTGAATCAGCTTTAGGCAGCGTGTTTCAGAATATATGCACTTTCTGTTTTAGAAATCCAAAATTCAACTGTCTGCTCTTCCTCTTCTGATCAGTACAGTTTATACTGAGATCA
>NW_024675380.1:0-260 GCF_008729295.1 Plectropomus leopardus | reverse complement strand
ATGTTGGACGTTTGTTCTGCCTGGGTCACGTCAGCAAGACGGATTGTAATATTAGAGATTTCATTTACACTAATGTTTAATTTATGTCCATGTGCTATCTATGTTGTGAATCGCGTGTGTGCGTGTGGCGTGCCTCTGTGTGGTGTGTGTACGCGCGTGTGTGTGTGTACGCGCGTGTGTGTGTGTGCGTGCGTGTGTGTGTGTGTGTGTGTGTGTGTGTGGTAAATAGGCGCAGCCAGGATGTCCAAAAAAAGGAAAAT
>NW_024675379.1:0-493 GCF_008729295.1 Plectropomus leopardus | reverse complement strand
CGTGTCACAAAAATGGCTGAACACAACATAGAATAGCATGCTGAGACACGTTATAGTGTGCCATGTTGAAGAAACGTCCAAAAACAACCAAAAACATCATATTTTAGCACATTGGAAAAATGACAAAAAAATCACATACTATACTATGGCAAAAATATCAAAACATGATGTGTCAAAAAAATGGCTGAAAACAACATAGAATAGCATGTTCAGATGCATTATAGTGTGCCATGTTGAAGAAACTCCCAAAAACAACCAAAAACATCATATTTTAACACATTGGAAAATGACAAAAAATCGCATACTATACTATGGCAAAAATGTCAAAATATGACGTGTCACAAAAATGGCTGAACACAACATAGAATAGCATGCTGAGACGCGTCATAGTGTGCCATGTTGAAGAAATGACCAAAAACAACCAAAAACATCATATTTGGGCACAGTGAAAAAATGACAAAAAATCGCATACTATACTATGGCAAAAATGTCA
>NW_024675378.1:0-219 GCF_008729295.1 Plectropomus leopardus | reverse complement strand
GTGTGTGTGTGTGTGTGTGTGTGTGTGTGTGTGTGTGTTTAAGCAGTGAAATGGGATTGAGCGGTGTGGATTACAGACAGACGGGGTTTTATAATCCCGTGTAATCTCATTATACACTGAGAAACCCTGACTGAATGAAAGAGAGGAAAAAAGTGACATACACACGGAGTGAAAAAAAAAGATGATGAGACGAGAAAGAAAACGTTATTTTAAAAAAGC
>NW_024675377.1:0-1016 GCF_008729295.1 Plectropomus leopardus | reverse complement strand
CCACATTAAATAGCGTGCCGAGACACGCCATGGCATACAATGTTGCATAAACGTCCAGAAACACCAAAATACGGCATGTCGAAGAATCTTCCGAAAATACCGAAAACACCAAGGCTATACTATGGCGAAAAATGTCAAAGTTTGACATGTCCCAAAAACAGTTGAAAACCACGTTAAATAGCGTGCCGAGACACGCCGTGGCAAAAAATGTTGCATAAACGTCCAACAAAGCTAAACAATGGCATGCTGAAAATTGTTCTGAAATTACCGAAAACACCAAGGCTATACTATGGCGAAAAAAAATGTCAAAATTTGATATGTCCCAAAAAAAGTTGAAAACCACATTAAATGGCGTGCCGAGACACGCCATGGCAAAAAATGTTGCATAAACGTCCAAAAATACCAAAATACGGCATGTCGAAGAATCTTCCGAAAATACCGAAAACACCAAGGCTATACTATGGCGAAAAACGTCAAAATTTGTCATTTCCCAAAAACAGTTGAAAACCACGTTAAATAGCGTGCCGAGACACGCCATGGCATACAATGTTGCATAAACGTACAAAAACACCAAAATACGGCATGTCAAAGAATCTTCCGAAAACACTGAAAACACCAAGGCTATACTATGGCGAAAAATGTCTAAATTTGGCATGACCCAAGAACAGTTGAAAACCACATTTAATGGCGTTCCGAGACATGCCATGGCAAAAAATGTTGCATAAACATCCAAAAAAGCCAAACTATGGCATGTCGAAAAATGGTCCGAAATTACCGAAAACACCAAGGCTATACTATGGCAAAAAATGTCAAAATTTTGACATGTCCCAAAAACAGTTGAAAACCACATTAAATGGCGTTCCGATACACGCCATGGCAAAAAATGTTGCATAAACGTCCAAAAACACCAAAATGCGGCATGTCGAAGAATCTTCCGAAAATACCGAAAACACCAAGGCTATACTATGGCGAAAAACGTCAAAATTTGTCATTTCCCAAAAACAGTTGAAAACCAC
>NW_024675376.1:0-3054 GCF_008729295.1 Plectropomus leopardus | reverse complement strand
CAAAAACACTAATAACACTTTCAGGCTGCCTGGATTAGAGGTTTGACTCTCTTCCTGAGCCAGCGGCCGGCCCGACGCGGCCTAGCTGGACCCAACCGGACCTGCAGCTGGGTCACGTCAGGACCCCCCACACCCTCTAGGGTCAAGTTATGGTGTGAGGCTTTTTTAAATATTTTTTTTATATTGCCAATCAACTTGTCCATCTGATTTTCTTTTTTTTCTTTAGTTTTGAATACAATTTATTGACTTTATGTAGCTGCCATAAGTTGCAGTTATACCTTTAATTTCATGATTAATATTTGAGTTGAATCAAATCATGCTTTGTGTGTCTTTTGTTAATTAAAGTTAATATGGTTTAAGATGAATTATACAAACACACGTCTCTGGAAGGACCTGCGTACCGGAATACTGGAACTGATTAATTTTTACAGTGTTGCGGTCCCGTCCTGCGAGGTAATGGAGGCTGAGTAGTCGAATCGCTGCAGAGGATGAACTGTGAGATAAAATAACGACGTGTGAAGACGCTCCACACCGTTCTGTTCTCCTCTTTAGGTTAACGCAGCCAGTGAGGTACAGAGTTTTTGTTATTTTCTGTGAGACGTTTTGTATCGATCATTTTATCTTTTGATTTTGTGTGTTTTTAGTTCTCACGGCGTGAGTGACAACATGTGTGACCGTATGCTGGTGTTGCAGCTACTTTTTATAACATAGCCTGAATAAAAAAATGTATGTGTGTATAGCCTTATTCGTTTCAGCCATTCTTGTTTGTTTACAGCCACCTGATCGTTGGCACTACTTAGTCTTATTATTTGATTCGAATACATTTTATTTTATTTCATATCCTAAACTAAGTGCAAATTATATGTGTGCGTAGCCTTGTCCTTTTTTGCCTTTTTTAAAATATCAACCTGACTCAGTGTTTTGCACTACCTAATTATGAAGTAAAAATAACTATTCAATTTATTTACAAAATATTTTATATGAATCTATAAAACCTTGTTGAATTATATTAGACTAAGGCTATCCAAAGTTATTTTGTTTGCTATAGATCTTTTTTTAAGTGTTTTTTGGATTCCTTTAAAACACGTTATTTTGTTATACAATGCATGCTTCTGTGTTGCGCTTATTTGTTTAAACTTTGATCATAACATACAACTTGTTAAAAAATGTCAGGTTTAGGCTCCGCCCATAAATACAGCTAACGGGACGGGCTGGGAGAGGACGTGCACAGGCTCAGGAAGAGTTGGGATGGATTTTTGGGCCTGATCTAAACTCTCGCCTGAAGCTACACGGCAGCTGGCCACATGACCTGTGATTGGTCAGCTTGTTTTTGTGCCGCTCTGATTGAGACGGACAGAAGCACAAAGCGTCTCACCTGTGGCTGCGGCGCTTCTGTCAGTCGTATTTTCGGGTCAAATATCTCCAGGCCGAACTGTCGCAAAACAAACAAACAAACAAACACAATCACCACATTCGCTCACTTTACTACTGATGTGTTTGACCTGTGAGTCAGTGAATACACTGTGTGTGTGTGTGTGTGTGTGTGTGTGTGTGTGTGTGTGTGTGTGTGTGTGTGTGTGTGTGTCACCTTGTTGGGGCTCAAGTGTGGCTGGCAGACGATGGCAGGATACTGGTGAAAAACATAATATCCACTTCCTCCTCCTGTTTTGACCTCCGTCGAGTTGAAGTAACTTCCCACCCTCTTTGCCTGCAAACAAACAAACAAACAAACAAACAAACAAACAAACAAACAAACAAACAAACAGTAAGGAACATGAGGCACGCAGCACAGAGTCTGATTGATTTGTACACGATTAATTTAGGATCCTTCATGGTTTTTGGGATATTTTCTAGGATTTTAGGACATTTTTCAGATTTTGGACATTTCTAGGATTTTGGGATGTGTCTGTGGTTTTCAGTACATTAGGGCCTTAGCTGGGACCTCTGTCGGGGGGTGTGGGGGATGCTCCACTGGCACTTTTTCGATCAACAAGTTCTATTTTGATGCTGTTTTATGCACTTTTACACCTTATGTATACTAAAAGTACAAAAACAATTCTCAGTGTGAATCACTTTATTTTTATTGTGAATTAGAAAATGGTTGGGGGGCCCCTGGCACCCTATCAGGGGCCACATTTGGCCTGTGGGCTGTAAGTTGAGCATCACTACTCTAGAGCTTAAAGTGACTTCATCAACTATCTTGTTTTGTTCGACCAACATTTCCAGACCTTAAAATTATTAAATTTACTACAATATAAGACTTAAACTATTAAATGATTATTAAATATGCTGCCAATAGAATCATTAAATTAAAGAGCTGCAACATTTAGGGCAGTAAAGTACAGTAGAGAGTAGAATCTATGTCTCACGTCCAGGCTGAAGACTTCATCGTGGCAGTGGGAGTTCCTCAGATACCAGGAAACATTCAACTGGACGGGCGACGACGAGTTACAGCTCTCTGCCACCATCCAACACACACACACACATACAAACACACACACACACACCACATTATCTATGGGTAGTTTTCAGACGTGACTAGCAGGTGGAAAATGGAAATAAATCAATCGATAAAGGAGTAAATACATCAGAAATAAAAGCGTCTCTGGACTTACGTTTGAGATGGATGTAGGTGCGGTTGAACAGAGTTTTAGTGAAGAAGAAGAAGAAGTTGTGCTTCTTCAGAGTTTCCTGGAAAAAAACAAACAGCAACTGATTAGACTTTTTCTCAAGAAAATAATCTTGGTGTTTATCAGATTTTTAACCCTTTGGAGCCTGGATCTACATCATTTTTCTTGTGCTGCGTCCAGAACCCTTCGAACACCAAGCGAACTGGCTTGTTTTAAAGAAAAAAAAAAAGAAAAAACATGGGAAGAAAGGCAATGGGCAACTTGGCAACTGGATTCTCACAAATTGCCAGAAATTAATGGATGTGGAAAAAATGTTTTAAAAGCTAGGGAAAAATGTCCAAACGATATCTGTAATCATCTTAATTATTTAAAAAATGTTTTACAGAATAATTACTTTTAAGCCAATTTTTATTTATTTATTTGC
>NW_024675375.1:0-222 GCF_008729295.1 Plectropomus leopardus | reverse complement strand
GTTCCTCCTGCTCCTCCTCCTCCTCCTCCTGCTCCTCCTGCTCCTCTCCTCTTCCTCCTCCTCCTGCTCCTCCTGCTCCTCTCCTCTTCCTCCTCCTCCTGCTCCTCCTGCTCCTCTCCTCTTCCTCCTCCTCCTGCTCCTCCTGTTCCTCCTGCTCCTCCTGTTCCTCCTGCTCCTCCTCCTCCTCCTCCTGCTCCTCCTGCTCCTCTCCTCTTCCTCCTC
>NW_024675374.1:0-377 GCF_008729295.1 Plectropomus leopardus | reverse complement strand
TCTCGGTTCACATGTATATAAAAGCCGCATAGACCTCTGCAGTCAACAACGCTGCCTCAGTTTAAAAGTATAGTACAACAACCTTGTCCAGTCTTCTTTTTTGTTTTGTGTGAAATGTTTGACCCTGCCCTCTGGTCATTTTGGGAATATCAAAGTGATCCCACACATCTGATTTTTATTGTTTTTTGATGGGGAATGAAGGGTGTTAACCTTGCTCCTCTCTGCTTTTTTCCTCTGCCGCTGTGTGGCATAAGCTTAAGAGCCTGTCAGGTAGTCAGGGAGGAAAGGAAAGGTGTATGTACAGGTGAGATTCTCTGAACTTTTTTTCAATACTGTTGAAAAGCAAATGTACATGGTGTGATAATGATCAATTTACA
>NW_024675373.1:0-276 GCF_008729295.1 Plectropomus leopardus | reverse complement strand
ATCATATTTGATACATTACATTCTGTGGCCTTCATGTCACCCACATTAACATTACTAAAGCCTGTTTAACGGCCCATCTGCAGTCTGAAAGGCTGCTGGGGAGAGGAGTGTTACAAGCGACGTGTGTGAATGGGTCGTTCAAATACCAGCTCCAACCAGGAGGGAGAGCTCTGGATATGGATATAAACACTCACACACACTTTGGTCCCCTCTTGGCAAAATCTGAAAGATTTCACCAGAGGCCATAACACATGATTTTATGATGATTTAGAGCAT
>NW_024675372.1:0-201 GCF_008729295.1 Plectropomus leopardus | reverse complement strand
AAAAACTTTTGAGTCGGCCTACTTCTCCTATAGCTGCCGACAGCCTGCCGACATTCACAGTTAGAGAAAGGCTGAAAATAAGCTCATGTGCTTGTGGCCCCGGGCCCCCAAAACATTACATCTGCCCCTGGTAATAATAATGAGAGCTCAGCGCGAGCGGCCGGATGAGACACAAAGTCGTCTGTAGAAGTCTAAAGAAGT
>NW_024675371.1:0-265 GCF_008729295.1 Plectropomus leopardus | reverse complement strand
AATCTTGGAAACCGATTGCCTTGAAAAAGGAAATAAAATATTATTATAAATCTTTTTTTATGTTTACCTTATATCTAATTGTATCGTTTACTCAAAATTGAACTGTATTTACTTTATTTTGCGAAGTTGTTGCAGCTTAGAAAGAACAAGGTAATTCCAGTTGTCATTTCTAAGTGTTTGCAGCTTCAGGAAAACTGAGTTAGTCTGACTTATCTTGTTCATGACAAAGAAGATTTTGCCAATGATGAAGTTAGGAAATCTGTCA
>NW_024675370.1:0-330 GCF_008729295.1 Plectropomus leopardus | reverse complement strand
GGATTGGTTACACATGTGTTTATTTTATGTTTCCCAGGATCACCTCTGAGTGTCGCCAAAGTATCAACGGCTGTAGAAACGTGCGTACGCCAGCTATGAAGTTGGCGTGAGGCACCGCACATTTCCACGGTCATTTCACTCTTGATACATCTGAACTTTGCTGTGAGAAAGAGCGTACGCCACGTTTTTGTGCGTACGCACCCTTTGTACATGAGGCCCCAGGTGTCTAGTTTTTAGCTGTAAAGTCACTATAGGTGAAATGGGGTCTAACATCATCACGCGCGATTAGAACCGAGCTCACTGAACCCTGCAGAGTTTCAGCTCTGCGCT
>NW_024675369.1:0-230 GCF_008729295.1 Plectropomus leopardus | reverse complement strand
TTTCCAAAAGTTCCAGTATATATTTAGCTTTCCAAAACTTTTGCATGAACTGGAAATTGCTTTTTGCAAATTCCATGTCTTTTCCAGGTTTTTCATGACCGTAAGGAGCAGGTTATAAGCAGAGGAACAGCATGTGTGTGTGTGTGTGTGTGTGTGTGTGTGTGTGTTACAGTGTGTTCAGTCTTTAGGTACCAGAGTGTTTGTGATGGGTGCGTTGAGTCTGACCGCGC
>NW_024675368.1:0-288 GCF_008729295.1 Plectropomus leopardus | reverse complement strand
TGTGTGATGAGCTGATCATGTTCGTGTTCTACTTGTTTATTGTTTACATGGGGGGTGGGGGGAGGGCCTTTTTGCCTTTTTTTTTTCTTTCTTTTCTCTTTTTTCTCATATGTTTGTTCTGTGTTCTTTCTCATCATAAAAAGCAATAAACATATAAATAAAAAAAAACTGATATTCATTGTTGTTATTTCGTGTTGCATAATCTTGACTCAGCAAACACACGAACTTGAAAGTCTCCTCGTCATCATCATCATCAAACAGAGAAAGTGCAGAGAGGTGCTTTTTACC
>NW_024675367.1:0-234 GCF_008729295.1 Plectropomus leopardus | reverse complement strand
GTGTGTGTGTGTGTGTGTGTGTGTGTGTGTGTGTGTGTGTTTGGGACGTTCCTGGGCTCAGTTTGAAAGTGATCTTTTGACTTTTTTTTCAACTTGATTTATTGGTTTAAAAGGTAGTGACTTGATGACAGACTATAATTAGTACACATGCAAGATATAGCTTTGAAAATCATGTACACATTGCTGAAAAATGTGAAATGTCAAGTGGACAAAGCTGGCTTTCATTTTCAGCAT
>NW_024675366.1:0-1045 GCF_008729295.1 Plectropomus leopardus | reverse complement strand
AACAGCTACAAAAAAATTAAAGAAACTTCAAAGACTACTAGAAGGAGGTACAAAACAATTATAAAGAGACTACAAAGAGGCGCAAACCAGCCACAAAGACATGCATAATAACTACAAGGAGAAACAAAACAACCACAAAGAGACCAAGACAACTACAAACAGACACAGAACTACACAAAAATGCAAAACAATCATGAAGATATTTAAAAGAACTGCACAGAGAGGCAAAATAACTTCAGAGATTCAAAATTACTACACCAAGATGAAAGACGATTACAGATGAGCTGAAAAGTAACACAAGAGATGCAAAACTACAAAGAGACCCACAAAGAGGCCTACAAAGATGCAAAGCAACTAAGAGATGCAAAACACCTACAAACAGATGCAAAACCACTACAAAGAGATGCCAGACAACTACAAGGAGATGAAAAACAACCACAAGGAGGTGCAAAAAATGCCAAGAGATGCAAAATCAGTACACCTACAAAGAGATGCAAAGAAACGACAAGGAGAAGCAAAAAAAAAAAAAAAAAATCAAAAATACAGAAATGCAAAACAACTACACAAAGGTAACAAAGAACAACTAGAAAGAGATGCAAAACAACCACAAAGAGACTGAGAAGATAAAGAGAGATGTGTCTTTCACTCTGGGGTCCTGCTCTTGTGTGGGGGGGCTCTTGTTTTTTTAGAGAAATCTGTCAGAGACACATTTTAATGTCACACAGCTGACTTCAACACGTCCACCTGAGCAAAGAGGTGTTTAACCTGAAATCACAGAGGAACTCTCTCGTTTATCGCACGTTTTTAACCCGCCGTGGTCTCGACGTTTGGCTGCGTGCTGTGATCTGGCCCGGCTGGCTCTGCTGCTCGGGGCCAGATGGTCCAAATTTAGTCCAAATCAAACCCGCTCTCTCTTTCCCCCCCCCCCCCCCCAAAAAAAAAATCTCACAAACACTTAAACCAAATAATCTGACTATTGTGGTGAGAGCAGCAGCGGGATTATGAAAGTAGGCTAATGTATTCGGATATTGTTCCTGTTCTCAGT
>NW_024675365.1:0-200 GCF_008729295.1 Plectropomus leopardus | reverse complement strand
GTGTGTCTGAGTGTGTTTGTTGGTATCTCATCCTCTGGCAGATAAAGGGTTAAAGTGATGGAATGTCAGACTGCATCCCCCCCTGCAGCGCACACACACACACACACACACACACACACACACACACACACACACACACACACACACACACACAGTGTAGGTCAGTGATACTCAACTTACAGCCCCTCAGCCATTTTCTA
>NW_024675364.1:0-257 GCF_008729295.1 Plectropomus leopardus | reverse complement strand
ATTATTTAAAAAATCTAAAAATAAAAAAATATATTTTCACAATATTCTCTTGCTTTTTCTATATTTAGATTTTGTATGTTTTGTACATTTCTTGCCAAGATGCTCATTTTCGTTTTTCCCATGTTTTTGAAAGAAATCACACCAGTTTGTTCAGGTTTTAAGGGGTTAATTTGATCTGAATGTGAGTGTGAGTGTGTGTGTCTTTCACATGCAGGAGGAAGCAGGTAAAGACAATGAATGAAAGTTCCTCCTCCTGG
>NW_024675363.1:0-299 GCF_008729295.1 Plectropomus leopardus | reverse complement strand
GTTGTGTTGTGTTGTGTTGTGTTGTGTTGTGTTGTGTTGTGTTGTTTTGTTTTGTTTTGTTTTGTTTTGTTTTGTTTTGTTTTGTTTTGTTTTGTTTTGTTTTGTTTTGTTTTGTTTTACTGGGACATCACTGTTTTTCAAATGGGGTTATCACCATTTCTCCTGCTGGGATAGTGCCACAAAAAAATCAATCTTTTACTCAGACATCACTGTTTTCCCTGTGTAGATTGTGCCATGAAAAAGCATTTGTTTTTTACTGAGATATTACTGTTTTTCCAATAGGGATTATGCCACAAAAG
>NW_024675362.1:0-321 GCF_008729295.1 Plectropomus leopardus | reverse complement strand
TGTGTGTGTGTGTGTGTGTGTGTGTGTGTGTGTGTGTGTTGTTTGCTAATTACTTTAAAAAGAGTCATTTTGTTTTGATTTTACTTGAAAAGAAAACGTAACGAAGTCACGGACGTTTTTCTTTATTCTCCATCAGTGAAGAAACAACAGTTGAACAGTTAAAACTAAAATCTGAGCGACGGACAGAAAGATGACAGACTGTAAGTCAGCACCGACACTTCTGTATTTATTATGTTCTGTTTTTTACTCTCAGTCATTATATTTCTCTGTTTTGACTGTTTCTGCTTTGGACTGATGAACTGTTTTTGTTGTCTTTCTTTC
>NW_024675361.1:0-254 GCF_008729295.1 Plectropomus leopardus | reverse complement strand
ACACTCACACACTGACGTATCCCAGACTGTCAGCAGCTACACTCACACACTGACGTATCCCAGACTGTCAGCAGCTACACTCACACACTGACGTATCCCAGACTGTCAGCAGCTACACTCACACACTGACGTATCCCAGACTGTCAGCAGCTACACTCACACACTGACATATCCCAGACTGTCAGCAGCTACACTCACACACTGATGTATCCCAGACTGTCAGCAGCTACACTCACACACTGACGTAGGACACA
>NW_024675360.1:0-308 GCF_008729295.1 Plectropomus leopardus | reverse complement strand
TAACAGCCTGAACATGCTGTTCTGTGACTTTTTTCAGCGTTTCGAAAGATCACTTTTTTGACATTTTTTTCTCGTTTTCTCATTTTTCTCCATACTAAACTTTGGCCTAAAACACTCAAAATGTTGACTTTTAGGCCATTTCTTCAACAGGTTATACTATAAATGCCATCAACATGCTGTGGTATGACTTTTTTCAGCGATTCGAAGGATCACTTTTTTGACCATTTTTCCCTGAGCTATAGTATGGCGTTTTTCTCTGTACGAAACTTGGCCTAAAACACTCAAAATGTTGACTTTTTAGGCAATTT
>NW_024675359.1:0-221 GCF_008729295.1 Plectropomus leopardus | reverse complement strand
TGTCCTGAAGAGTACGTTAGCCTGAATGAATCTACTCCTCCTGGTCATATAAATAGTCACGTTGTGCGGGACACTGGCAGAGGAGGGGGAGTCGCTGCTATTTTTGATTCAAGCTTAGCAATTCACACTAAGGCTAAGCTAAACTATAGTTCATTTGAAAGCCTTTTTCTTTTACTTTCTCACCCATCCTGGAAAACTCTTCAGCCAATTCTATTTGTCAT
>NW_024675358.1:0-219 GCF_008729295.1 Plectropomus leopardus | reverse complement strand
AGAGACTTAATCCTGAGGTCACCAAACCGGACCCCCTCAACACCCAGGCTGCGCCTAGAAATTCTGTCCATAAAAGTTATGAACAGAATCGGTGACAAAGGGCAGCCCTGGCGGAGTCCAACCCTCACCGGAAACGAGTTCGACTTACTGCCGGCAATGCGGACCAAGCTCCGGCACCGGTCATACAGGGAACGGAAAGCCCGTATCAGGGAGTCCGAA
>NW_024675357.1:0-206 GCF_008729295.1 Plectropomus leopardus | reverse complement strand
GAGTCAAAGTCAAACTGGTGGTGGCTCTTGGAGGGTAAACACACTGGCCCTTTTTATGGTTTTTGTTTTTGTTAAAAAAAAAAACCAACAAAAAAAGTCAAAGGATGTACTGTTTCTATTAAAATATGTTTTAAAAAAAAGACTGGAATAACTCTGAAAAAAAGTCACCATGAACTCTGTGTGGGTTGAAGACTAATCTCTGTGTG
>NW_024675356.1:0-277 GCF_008729295.1 Plectropomus leopardus | reverse complement strand
AAGTGATGTTGGTCGAAGTTTCAAAGGATTAGATAATGGATATCACCATAACGTGCCGTTCACTGTCATTTTTTCCAAATACAAGAAAAGAAAATTTAAAGTAGAACTAGGAAAAAATGCCCAGAAAAATGTAGTTAATATAAAAAATGATGAGAGATGTTCTGCGAATTGCAAGAAAATAATAAATTGTGACAGAAAAAATAACATAATAATAACAGAAATAAATATTTTATGTCATATTCCTGTGTTTTTGCTGCATCATCGGAGTGTGAGTGTG
>NW_024675355.1:0-1007 GCF_008729295.1 Plectropomus leopardus | reverse complement strand
GTCATACTATAGTACAGGGAAAAATGGTCAAAAAAAATTGTTACTCCGCATGTTAGAAATAGTCATAGTATAGCGTGTTAAGGCAGTTTATAGTATAGCCTGTTGACAAAACAGTCCAAAAAGTCAATATTTTGGGTGTTTTAAGCTGAACTTCAGTATTGCGAAAAAAGTCATACTATAGCACAGGGAAAAATGTTCAGAAAAACTGCTACTCCAAATGTTAAAAATAGTCATAGTATAGCATGTTCAGGCTGTTTATAGTTTAGTCTGTTTAAAAAACAGTCCAAAACGTCAATATTTGTTGTGTTTTAAGCCAAAGTAGAGTATGGTGAAAAAAGCCATACTATAGCACACGGAAAAATGGTCAAAAAAAATTGTTGCTCCAAATGCTGAAAAAAAGTCATAGTCCAACATGTTGGGGCAGTTTAGAGTATGACTTGTTGAAAAAACAGTCCAAAATGTCAAGATTTGGAGCATTTTTAGCCAAAGTACAATATGGTGACAAAAGCCATACTATAGTACAGGGAAAACTGGTCAAAAAAGTGATTGCTCCAACAGCTGAAAAAAGTCATTGTACAGCATGTTGAGGCTGTTTATACTATAGTCTGTTCAAAAACTAGTCCAAAAAGTCAATATTTTGGGTGTTTTAAGCTGAACTTCAGTATTGCGAAAAAAAAGTTATACTATTGCACAGGGAAAAATGTTCAGAAAAACTGTTACTCCAAATGTTAAAAATAGTCATAGTATAGCATGTTAAGGCAGTTTATAGTATAGCCTGTTGACAAAACAGTTCAAAACATCAATATTTGGAGCGTTTTAAGCCAAAGTACAGTATGACGAAAAAAGCCATACTATAGCACAGGTAAAAATGGTCAAAAAAATTGTTGTTCCAAATGCAGAAAAAAAGTCATAGTCCAACATGTTGGGGCAGTTGAGAGTATGGCTTGTTGAAAAAACAGTCCAAACTGTCAATATTTTGGGCGTTTTAAGCCAAAGTACAGTATGGC
>NW_024675354.1:0-277 GCF_008729295.1 Plectropomus leopardus | reverse complement strand
TTTGACATTTTTGCCATACTATAGCCTTGCTTTTTTGGTCATTTTTTCAACATGCCATAAAAGGATGTTTTTGGCCATTTTTGCATTATTCTTTGCTATGGCGTGTTTCGACACGCTATTTAATGCAGTTTCAGACTGTTTTCGGATGTTTTTGGAAAATGTCATTTTTTGACATTTTTGCCATACTATAGCCTTGCTTTTTTGGTCATTTTTTTCAGCGTGCCAAGTTCTGTTGTTTTTGGCAGTTTTTGCATTATTCTTTGCTATGGCGTGTTTC
>NW_024675353.1:0-337 GCF_008729295.1 Plectropomus leopardus | reverse complement strand
CTGCATGCCCTCCAAAACATCAGGTTTTTGCACAAGTGTGTTTCCATTAGTGCTGGGCCGTTAACGGCGTTAACGTGCTGCGTTAACGCGGGATTCTTATCGCGCGATAAGCAAATTATCGCGCGATAAACTATTCACTAAGTTGGGTCTATACAGTGAGCAAGGCACCAATTTCACTTTGTTGTTTAAGCGCGGATGTATACCTGGTCGAATTACGCGGAGGGGGCGTGAACAAGGGGGAAGCTGGTCTGCCTGAGTGACTGGAGTGATTGGCTCAAGCCGTGTCACAAAGCTGCTGACTGTTAATGGTCTTCTTCATGACCTCTAATGTAGGCCC
>NW_024675352.1:0-526 GCF_008729295.1 Plectropomus leopardus | reverse complement strand
CCAGCCCATAGTTAGGCTGACATAGGTTTAACCTGCCGGGGGACTTCCTCTGATATGCTGAGCTCCTTTCCTTCTCTCAATGCCGCCATCAGAAATCATGCATGTCTGTTAACTGCATTGCCATTTGCAAGCTTAGCTTAGCTCTGTGATAGCCATGTGGTACTCTCACCACCTGGGGCTTGCGATCACAGAGCCTGGGTCTGTTGAACTGCACTACGCTAATCCTGTTGCCTCTCCGGAGCGTTCCTGCTCCCTTGTTTCCTAGTTTTCCCGGATCCTGGCCGTATCCTTGACTGTGCCTGACCCTGCCTTCGGTTGTGCTCGTGCTGTGGCTGCACTGATTCTGTGCCCCCCGCTCGCCCTGATCATGGTCTGGTCCTGGTTGCGCCGATGCTGTGATCTTGCCTTTGGACAACTCCCTTTCACATATGCATGAGACTGTTATCATCTCTCTCAACATCATCATAGAGAGCAATTACTAATTTCACACCTACCATTATTGTAATATGACATGCATCTGTTTCTA
>NW_024675351.1:0-286 GCF_008729295.1 Plectropomus leopardus | reverse complement strand
ACACACACACACACACACACACACACACACACCTGTCACCCTGGCCTTCCTCACACACACAGGTAGACAGGCGTCCCGCTTCCTGTCGGCTGGATATTTAACACACTTCACACACATAACAGGTTGTGTCATGTGACGCGGAAACCAAATATTCTTTAAGGCAGCCGTTGACTTCCAGCCTCCCAGTGTGTCTACGCACTGTAGCGTCAGCTGTGAGGCTACACATGAACGAAAAAACATTGATACAAGAGATCCGAGCTCCATTAATCAATATTTTTATTTAGAA
>NW_024675350.1:0-922 GCF_008729295.1 Plectropomus leopardus | reverse complement strand
AAAAGAGGCAATAGTATAGTATGGCGAAAAAAGTCAAAATTTGATAGCTACTAAAAATGGCAGAAAACAAATTAGAATTGCTTATAGAGACGCGTTGTGGTATACAAAGTGGAAATAAAGGCCAAAAAAGGCCAAAAACTTCACAATTTAAGATGTCAAAAAAATGCCGAAAAGAGGCAATAGTATAGTATGGCAAAAAAAAGTCAAAATCTCCCCACTCCTAAAAATGTCTGAAAACAACTTAAACTAGCTTGTAGAGACGCGTTATGATATACAAAGTGGAAAGACCAAAAAAGGCATTAAACTTCACAATTTAGGATGTCAAAAAAATGGCGAAAAGAGGCAATAGTATAGTATGGCGAAAAAAGTCAAAAATTGACCGCTCCTAAAAATGGCTGAAAACAGCTTAGAATAGCTTGTAGAGACACATTATAGTATACAAAGTGGAAATAAAGGCCAAAAAAGGCCAAAAACTTCATAATTTAGGATGTCAAAAAAATGGCAAAAAGAGGCAATAGTATAGTATGGCGAAAAAAGTCAAATCATGACCCCTCCCAAAAGTGGCTGAAAAACACCTAGAACAACAGTACAAGTTGATGCCTGTGTGCCAATTGTCAGCTCCTCTTTGTCCCGCCTGTGCTTCTTTTTTTCAGGTCCTCCCTGCCTGACTGGCTACTCCAAGCTCATTGCCAGATTCACCTCACCTGCCACCAGTATACATAAGCCGAGGAAGTTCTGAAATGGCTCTCTCTCCCCCTCTTGGACGGCTGGTGTTGGTTAGGCACCCAACATGGTTGTGCTTGGTTTGTTTGTGTTAGTTTAGTCATTTGTTCCCTGATGGTTTAAGTTGGCACTGACTGAATTCATGCTCTTAGCATCAACACCTCACAACTGACTACTGACCTAAACTTAAGTTTGCTTT
>NW_024675349.1:0-377 GCF_008729295.1 Plectropomus leopardus | reverse complement strand
GAACAAGACCCCGAGGTACTTAAACTCCTCCACTTGGGGCAGGACTTCCTCCCCAATCCGGAGGGGACACGCCACCCTTTTCCGGCTGAGAACCATGGCCTCGGATTTAGAGGTGCTGACTCTCATCGTGGCCGCTTCACACTCAGCTGCGAACCGATCCAGTGAGAGCTGAAGGTCATGGCCTTATGAAGCCAATAGGACCACATCATCTGCAAAGAACAGAGACCCAATCCTGAGGTCACAGAACCCCCTCAACACCCTGGCTGCGCCTAGAAATTCTGTCCTTGTGCGCCTTATAATTTGCCATTAACTGCAGCAATTAACTGCAGCAACCACAACAGGTTATGTCCATCCATGCTCTCACTTTTTATATTATG
>NW_024675348.1:0-247 GCF_008729295.1 Plectropomus leopardus | reverse complement strand
TATCTCATAACACTCTACCCAGAGGCCTGAACCGAGGCAGAGAGGGCCTTTAACAACGTGTAACCAATTTTAAAGATATAAAAGTGAATTACAGCGTAATAACAACTTGGACTGATCATAAGACCTGGACCAGAATCAGAAGACACTAAATTCGGGAGGAGCCACTGTACTGAGCAACAATAGTGAGGCAGACGCAGGACTAACAGTCGAGAAGCCACTCTTATAATTTGTTACAGTGAATAAAGTA
>NW_024675347.1:0-201 GCF_008729295.1 Plectropomus leopardus | reverse complement strand
TGAGTTTGTGTGTGTGTGTGTGTGTGTGTGTGTGTGTGTGTGTGTTGTACCTGAGAGAAGGCGATGCCAAAGGTGACTCCTGCAATGATTCCCATGTTTCCCTCTATGAAGGACGTCACCAGCTGATAGCAGCCCTGCACAC
Source organism: Plectropomus leopardus (assembly GCF_008729295.1). Taxonomy (NCBI): domain Eukaryota; kingdom Metazoa; phylum Chordata; class Actinopteri; order Perciformes; family Serranidae; genus Plectropomus; species Plectropomus leopardus. Next base: position 59 of record NW_024675347.1, on the reverse strand, counting down.
GCACACGCACACGCACGCACGCACGCACACACGCAAGTTATAACAATACCATATTTTTA
>NW_024675346.1:0-212 GCF_008729295.1 Plectropomus leopardus | reverse complement strand
TGTGTGTGTGTGTCTGTGTGTGTGTGTGTGTGTGTGTGTTTCCTGTTTTTTGGTCAAACTGAACTCGACTTTATTTTATCGCTCACGTTGACAGAAACACGACAACATGAAACAGAACACTGATCAGTTAGTGCAAACAAGGTGAGACCAGCCAAAACACACACTCACACACACACACACACACACACACTCACACACACACATTCACATTA
>NW_024675345.1:0-371 GCF_008729295.1 Plectropomus leopardus | reverse complement strand
CACACACACACACACACACACACACACACACACACACACATTTAGTCAACCCATCATACACACTTCAAATCCACTCACATGCCACCATGTTGACTCACTTGCCACGAGATGGGTGGATGGATGGAAGTGACACACACACACACACGTATCTTGAGTGTGTGTGTGTGTGTGTGTGTGTGTGTGTGTGTGTGTGTGTGTGTGTGTGTGTGTGTGTTTAAGGGGCTTGAGGACATAAAGAGTGTGTGTGTGAGAGGTTCAGAAAACGCAGACAGGAGGCTGAGTGTAGCGTATAGCAGGTGTGTGTGTGTGTGTGTGTGTGTGTGAGAGGTGTCAGACTGTGTGAGAGCCAGCAGTTATCTCTCACACACACC
>NW_024675344.1:0-1323 GCF_008729295.1 Plectropomus leopardus | reverse complement strand
CTATGTTGTCCAAAACATCATAAAGAAGTCATACTATAGTTTGTTGTCCAAAATATCATAAAAAAAGACATACTGTAGTACACTGTCCAAAATATCATGAAAATGTCATACAATAGTATGTTGTCCAAAATATCACACTATAGTATGTCGTGCAAAATATAATAAAAAGTGTAATACTATAGTATGTTGTCCAAAATTTTAACAAGTCATACTATAGAATGTCATCCAAAATGTCATAAACAAGTCATACTATAGGATGTCGTCCAAAATATCATAAACAAGTCATACTATAGCATGTTGTCCAAATTATCATAAAGAGTCATACCACTGTATGTCATCCACAATCTCATAAACAAGGCATAGCATAGTATGTTGTCCAAAATATCTTCAAAAAGCCATACTGCAGTATGTTGTCAAAAGTATCATCAGAACCTCTAACCTCTAACATAATGTTGCCCATGTTGGGTATTTTGGTCATTAAAAAAATTCTGTTAACCCTTTCCCCACCAGAGCTGCCAACTCCCACGCATCTGCTGTGTGTCTCACGCTCTCATGACACCGAGGAAAATCTCACGCCAAAACACAGCGAGGGCAGACGTGTTGAACAATCATGTAAAAAAAGTAAAAAACTTTGACTGTAGAACAGCTGAGTGTTTGACAGCCACAGCACTTCATCATCACGGATCAAACAGCTGATGGTCCGACAGCAGCAAAGTGAGACAGACAAACAGAGCGCAGCTTCTCCTCCAATATATCATTAAAAAAACATAATATAACATATAATCCAAATTATCATAAAAAAGTCATACTATAATTTGTCATCAAAAATATCATTAACAAGTCATACTATAGTATGTCGTCCAAAACATCATAAACAAGTCATACTATAGTCTGTTCCAGAAATATCATGAACAAGTCATGCTATAGTATGTTGTCCAAATGATCATAAAGAGTCATACTATTGTATGTTGTCCAAAATATCATTAAAAAAACATACTATAACACATTGTCCAAATTATCATAAAAACGTCATACCATAGTATGTCATACAAAATATCATTAAAAAGGCATAGTAGAGTATGTTGTTCCAAATATCATCAAAAACCCATACCATAGTATGTCATCCAAAATATCATGAAAATGTCATACTATAGTACGTCGTCCAAAATATCATAAACAAGTCATACTATAGTCTGTTGTCCAAAATATCATAAACAAGTCATACTGCAGTATGTTGTGAAAAGTATCATATAAAAAAAACATAATATAACATATTTTCCAAATTATCATCAAAAAGCCTTACTTTAGTATGTGGTTCAAAAT
>NW_024675343.1:0-285 GCF_008729295.1 Plectropomus leopardus | reverse complement strand
CCTACAATAAGTCTAAAATACACTGTGGAAACTAAATAGTTACATTCAGACTGTTCAGGTCAAAAATGCTCCATTGAAACCCATTCAAACTGACATTTTTGATCCCACAGCCATCAGAGCAGAAAAACAGGACTTGTATTATTCCTGGGTGTCATTCTGGGCTTTTGACTCTGAATTTGTCATTTTGACAATTTTCCACCTGATGACATTATTTTTAAGTATTTGGAGAAATAAAATGCCATTTCCACAAGATGCAATGTCACAGTCAATGTTGCTGCTAATCAT
>NW_024675342.1:0-263 GCF_008729295.1 Plectropomus leopardus | reverse complement strand
GTCCGTCCTGGAAGAGGGATCCCTCACTATCCTCTACCGCTCTTCCTGAGGTTTCTTCCTCTTTTTTTCCCCGTTACAGGGGTTCTTTTTGGGGAGTTTTTCCTTGGGTGATGTGAGGGTCTAAGGGCAGAGGGATGTCGTACACTGTAAAGCCCTCTGAGGCAAACCTTGTTTTGTGATAATGGGCTATATAAATAAAACTGACTTTAAAACTGACTAATGTTGGTTATTATGATGGTTTATCAGTTATCACACAGACGTGT
>NW_024675341.1:0-323 GCF_008729295.1 Plectropomus leopardus | reverse complement strand
TATAGTCTTTAACAAAAGCAGAAGCAAAACTCAAAATCACTCCGAAGAGGAAAAGTAACAACAGAAAATCTCTCAGAAGAGGTCACAAAGTATCAACAACAAATCACACGAATGAGGTGTATGAAAAAAAGTGGAGTTCACAAAGTATCAAATGAAAATAGGTTGAAAACCTGAACAAAGCAATTGAGCAAGGAACAACAAAAACTTGACTTGGGCATAAACAAGGTGCTGGTTCTCTGGCAGACGAGACAAGACGAACTGGCACAGGACAAAGGGAGACGCAGACTATATATACACAAGGTAAGGGGGAACAGGCGGAGACA
>NW_024675340.1:0-210 GCF_008729295.1 Plectropomus leopardus | reverse complement strand
ATTTGTGTGTGTGTGTGTGTGTGTGTGTGTATAGAGAGAGAGAGAGAGAGAGAGAGAGAGAGAGAGAGAGAGAGAGAGAGAAATATACCATTATCTGATTATCACGTAAATATTAAAACCGACAGCACAACTGTCATTATCCCACCGATTAGCTGCTGTTGCTAATAAGCTAAGCTCGGCCGCACTCAGCCGCATTCGCTGTTGTTAATC
>NW_024675339.1:0-209 GCF_008729295.1 Plectropomus leopardus | reverse complement strand
ATAAGAGGCAAATGACAAGATAACAGCACAAAGTAAAATAAGTAAATATGTTAAAAACAACAAAATTATACATGAAATATTAAAATTGTGGAACAGATTAAAATGTATTAAAGAATAAATAAATAAACTATAAAAGGAAATAAAATAGAATAAAAGTTCATAAAAAAATAAATGTTCAGTTGAAAGCCAAACTAAAAAGGTAGGTTTTG
>NW_024675338.1:0-327 GCF_008729295.1 Plectropomus leopardus | reverse complement strand
TGGTGGTAAAAAACAAAACAAAAAAACATTTACACCATTTGTTCATTTCTAAAAAAAAAAAAAATCCTTTATGATCTCATATTTGGTCACACAATGCTCAGTTCCATACCACAAAATTCTAAAATAATCTCTGGCTGGATTATTTTATAATAGAATAGAATAGAATAGAATAGAATAGAATAGAATAGAATAGAATAGAATATTCCTTTATTGATCCCCCATTGGGGGAAATTCCAAATGTTACAGCAGCATGAAAAAAGAAAAGTGAAATGTAACAAAGAAAAATAACAATAACAAATAACAATAAATAAGTAATAAAATAAGTAT
>NW_024675337.1:0-302 GCF_008729295.1 Plectropomus leopardus | reverse complement strand
TATAGCTGCCAACAGCCTGCCGACATTCACAGTTAGAGAAAGGCTGATGGCAGCTATAGGAGAAGTAGGCCGACTCAAAAGTTTTTAATTCCTGAGTAAAATGATTAATAGCACAGAAGTTTGACAGAAGCTGAAGTCAGAGTCCTGCAGTCAGGAGAGGTTGGACTATTATCAGCACAATGTGGTTCAATTTACCTGAAGTTTGTTTAAGATGGAGCTTTTATTTTTATATAATGCTGGAAAGTTTAAACAATAATAATAAATCATATGGGGATTGATTGGAGCCAGCCTGAAGAGGACAT
>NW_024675336.1:0-225 GCF_008729295.1 Plectropomus leopardus | reverse complement strand
TTGTAGAACTCTGCAGAATCCTGCACAGACTCTGAGGAGGGAAACTCGGTCTCATTTCAGGATAGTTGAAATAATTTCAGAGAATGAATCTCAGCAGTGACAGGTGAAGGATTTTGGAGCTCTTGAAACAATAGTTGGCAATTCACTCACGTTTGTACAATAAAGTAAAGCAAACCAAAAATACACAATATATCCTAACAATTACTAAATACAAGTGTGTGAGTG
>NW_024675335.1:0-212 GCF_008729295.1 Plectropomus leopardus | reverse complement strand
ACAGACAGACACACACACACAAACATATGTATGTTATTATTTAAAATGTAAAACTGTATAAAATGTGTTGCCACAGCAGGCTAATAGAAGGGACTTTTAGGCTTTTATTTTTATTTTTATTTATTTTATTTTACTGTAATGATAATAAAAACAACAACATAACCCGATTTTTGAGTGATGTTTGATCGTTTGATGCAGTCAGACTTGAAGAA
>NW_024675334.1:0-240 GCF_008729295.1 Plectropomus leopardus | reverse complement strand
CACACACACACACACACACACACACACACACACACACAGAGCTCCTGTTTCTGCTCTGGGGGTTAGGTTAATGACTGATGGTGTCAGAGACAGAGAGGAGAGGAGCTGCATACTGAGAAAGGGGAAATGGAGCAGGGAGAAAACCCAAAAACAGTCACAGCTAATACAGAGCCATGATGAAAAGGCACAACTACCCTGCTGTATAATAGAAAAATAAATAAATGACGAGGTAATATGAGT
>NW_024675333.1:0-1001 GCF_008729295.1 Plectropomus leopardus | reverse complement strand
TTACTGATTATTCTGTTTTTGCACTATTTATTCTGCTGTTTACATTCTGTTTATCTGTTTTCTCTCTACTGCATTCATTACTATTTTTGCTCTTGCTTTTTTTCTTTTTTAGTTATATAGACTATATTTTTAATTCTTTAATTCTATTTTAACTCTGTTGTGCCTGTGCACTTTACTGTTTGCCCTGTCCTGTCTGATATCTGTCTACGCATGGGATAGTGGGAAAAGTACTTTCGATTCCTTTGTGTGTCAAGTACATGTGAAGAAATTGACAAATAAATCTGACTTTGACTTTGACTTTAAACATTAATACCATACATCAAAATATTTATCCCATGACATCAGCAATGCTTATTTCATTTTATGTAGTCCACAGGGTCAAATGTGTGGCTTCAATAGTCTTGTGCTCTGGGGCTCAAAAATGTGGCCTCAATAGTCCAATCATCTGTGCATGTGATGGAGGAATGCACAGTGCATGTGGGGGGCGTGGCCTCAATACCCCTGCAGTAAGCACTGTGCTATGTGCATGTGATTGAGGAATAGCATAGATATTGTAACGGGTGTGTTCAGGACCCAGATGCAGCACACGAAAATGCTCTGGCAGTCGGTAATAACTTTTAATACCAACACAAGTAATGTTCAGCTTACAGACTGTGAGTTCATTCTTCGGGCGGTGAGCCCTAGCAATGTCTCTGGGTTTCCCACGAAGCGAAGAAACGAAGCCTGTACCCACTGTGGCTGGTGAAGAGGAAGCCCCGTAGCACCACGAGCCGACAACACGTGTTGGAGCGTTGTCGAGGGTCGAGCTGAAGAATGGTCGGGAGCAGGCAGGGGTTCGGTCACCAGGAAGTCCGTCCGCGGAGGTAATAGCACCGACAAGGATCAGGCAGAAGAAACGTCGAAGCCGAACAGAAAAGTCTTTACCAGCAGAGCCGTCAGTTTTCCGGAACGCCGAAACAGAGCACGTGGTCGGGGACAGAAGGCAGGTAGGTTCACGGGGA
>NW_024675332.1:0-222 GCF_008729295.1 Plectropomus leopardus | reverse complement strand
CACACACACACACACACACACACACACACACACACACACAGATTTACGGCCATGCCTACCTTGCACAGGCTGAGCACTGATGTTTGCTTGGATGGGTGGTCCATAGCTGACCGTGAGAGCCTGAGCACTAAATGTGTATGTTGCTCCTTTGACGAGATCTCGAACCTTCAGCCACCTCTGCCAGCTGCCCCTCACATCCACTGTCACCACTTTACTCACTCC
>NW_024675331.1:0-294 GCF_008729295.1 Plectropomus leopardus | reverse complement strand
CTGGGTTGTTTTTGTGTTTTTGTTTTTCACTTTTTTCTTAAAACTTTTTTGTGCTTATTTTCAGGTGATTTTCTAGTAGTTATTTATTTATTTAGTTACTCATTTATTTACTTAATTTGTTGCTTATTTTTGGAAGTCATTTTTTGTTTGTTTTTTTTAATTTTCTGGGTCATTTTTTTGTTTTGTGTTTTTTTACTTTTTTTGCTGATTCCAGGTGATCTTATCACGTTTTCTTTATTTTTCATTTTTCTTTATTTATCTATTTTTTGCTCATTTTTTCGCCATGTCTTGTTA
>NW_024675330.1:0-208 GCF_008729295.1 Plectropomus leopardus | reverse complement strand
ACACACACACACACACACACACACAACCTTTAATATTTTATTTTATTTTATTCTTTTATTTCACGCACCGTCCTGCTGACACAAACACTCATCAAAGCTCAATGGCCACTGTAGATTTTTAAAAAGAGGGAAATATTCTGAGGAAAAAAAAGAAAAAAAGGAATTTCAGAGATTAATGTTGCAAATTTGCGATAAAAAAGTCAGATAT
>NW_024675329.1:0-245 GCF_008729295.1 Plectropomus leopardus | reverse complement strand
GTGTGTCTCTCTGTCTCTCTGTCCCTCTGTCTGTGTGTCTCTCTGTCTCTCTGTCCCTCTGTCTGTGTGTCTCTCTGTCCCTCTGTCTGTGTGTCTCTCTGTCTCTCTGTCCCTATGTCTGTGTGTCCCTCTGTCTCTCTGTCCCTCTGTCTGTGTGTCTCTCTGTCTGTCTGTGTTTGTTGCAGCAGCAGGTGGTTGTCTCTCAGCTCCCTCTGTAGGTGCTGTAGGAGAAGCGGCTCATCAGC
>NW_024675328.1:0-204 GCF_008729295.1 Plectropomus leopardus | reverse complement strand
TTATTTTTATTTATTTCATTTATTAATAAGAATTGATTGGGCATTTTATTACACGAGTGAATGCATTACACTACCATAGCATTGGAAATTGGGCTCTATGGTATTATTTAATATAATGGGGCAGCATCCACACAGTGAATAGGCGCATATACACAGGGACATACAATTACACACCACCACGAAATTACACTGGCGATAGCTTGT
>NW_024675327.1:0-250 GCF_008729295.1 Plectropomus leopardus | reverse complement strand
CTGTGAATAGTTTTTGTCCTTTTAGTCTCCATAAGGTGTCAGAGACATAAAACAGCAACAACATAGAGCTTGTTGATCAAAAAAAGAGCCAGAGGAGGATCCCCCACACCCCCGACAGAGGACACAGCTGAGACACTGATGTCCTAAAGTCACAGAAATGTCCTAAAATCACAGAAATGTCCTAAAATCACAGAAATGTCCTAAATGTCATCATAAAATATGTTTTGGTGTGAGTTCACTCTAAACCGAT
>NW_024675326.1:0-260 GCF_008729295.1 Plectropomus leopardus | reverse complement strand
TTCAGGCGATTTTTTTGTCACCTTTTACTAATTTCTCACAATTTGTAGGATTCTTCTTGCCAAGTTGGTCATTGCCTTTTTCTTCCTACGTTTAAAAAACAAAAAACAAAAAACAATTTACTCGGGTTTGTGCAGCTACCTCTACTTTTGGCTGTAACTACAAATGTAACTATTTATTTATTTATTTTCAAATTAAGTAACACATCAATATCGGTTAACTTTTTATTTTTGTCTTGACCAGACAAACGCAGCTTATTCCC
>NW_024675325.1:0-316 GCF_008729295.1 Plectropomus leopardus | reverse complement strand
CTATGCTATGGTGCATTTCTACAAGCTATAATAAGTGGTTTTCAGCTCTTTTTGGGACATGTCAAAATTTGAGATTTTTGCCATACTATACTATGCGTTTTTTTTGGCTATTTTATCAGCATGCTAGTTTATGACTTTTAAGTCGTTTTTGGGCTTTTTTTCAACATGCTATGCTATGGCGGGTTTCTACAAGCTATAATAAGTGGTTTTCAGCTATTTTTGGGACATGTCAAAATTTGAGAATTTTGCCATACTATACTATGCGGTTTTTTGTCCATTTTGTCAACATGCTAGTTTATGACTTTTAAGTCGTTTT
>NW_024675324.1:0-215 GCF_008729295.1 Plectropomus leopardus | reverse complement strand
AGGTGTTTTTTGCTTATTTTGGGACATGTCAAATTTTGACATTTTTGCCATACTATAGCCTTGCTTTTTTGGTCATTTTTTCGACATGCTATGTAATGGTGTTTTTGGCATTTTTTGCAACATTCAGTGCAATGGCATGTCTTAGCATGCTATTTTATGCAGTTTTTAGGTATTTTTTGCTGTTTTTGGGACATGTCAAATTTTGACATTTTTGC
>NW_024675323.1:0-493 GCF_008729295.1 Plectropomus leopardus | reverse complement strand
ACATCTATTGCACGTCTGTCGTCCTGGAGGAGGGATCCCTGATCATCCTCTACCGCTCTTCCTGAGGTTTCTTCCTGTTTTCCCCCATTACAGGGGTTCTGTTTTTTGGGGGGTTTTCCTTAGATGATGTGAGGGTCTAAGGACAGAGGGATGTCCTACACTTCAAAACCCTCTGAGGAAAACCCTGTTTTGTGATAATGGGCTCTATAAATAAAATAAAATAATAAAAGTCCAGTGAGAAGTATGGTAATATTCTTCAATACTATTTCTACTGTTGTCCTTCTGTACTCCATAAACAACAAATATCTGTGAATACAACGTCGTATTAGTCATTAACCTACCTTAAATCTTTTACGTTTTTTCTGCAACCTGAAACAAACATAAAAACGTTACCCCGCTAATCGCGTTAGCACGTCAATGAGTTTACAAAGTCACGTTAGCATCGTGCTAACTGCTAGCTCAAGCTGAATGCTAAACTGTAGCTGACATTTAA
>NW_024675322.1:0-1063 GCF_008729295.1 Plectropomus leopardus | reverse complement strand
AAAACAACTGAAAACTGCATACAAAAGCGTGCCGAAACACGCCATAGCATAGAAATTTTAAATAAAGGCCGAAAAAACCTTAATTTTGTATGTTGAAAAAATGACCCGAAAAGCAATGCTATAGTATGGCGAAAAAGTCAAAAAATGACATTTTCCAAAAACACCTGACAACAACTGAAAACTGCATAAAATAGCATGCCGAAAGACGCCATAGCATAGAAATTTTCAAAAACTGCCGAAAACACCTTAATTTTGCATGTTGAAAAAATGACCCAAGAAGCAAGGCTATAGTATGGCGAAAAAGTCAAAAAATGACATTTTCCAAAAACACCTAAAAACAACTGAAATCTGCATACAAAAGCGTGCCGAAACACACCATAGCATAGAAATTTTAAATAAAGGCCGAAAACACCTTAATTTTGCATGCTGAAAAATGACCCAAAAAGCAAGGCTATAGTATGGCGAAAAAGTCCAAAAATGACATTTTCCAAAAACGCCTGTTAACCATTGAAAACTGCATGAAATAGCGTGTCGCAAGACGCCATAGCATAGAAATGTTCAAAAACTGCCGAAAACACCTTTATTTTGCATGCTGAAAAAATGACCCAAAAAGCAAGGCTATAGTATGGCGAAAATGTCAAAAAATGACATTTTCCAAAAACCCCTGAAAATAACTGAAAACTGCATGAAATAGCATGGCGAAACACGCCATAGCTTAGAAATTTTCAAAAACTGACGAAAACACCTTAATTTTGCATGCTGAAAAAATGATCCTAATAGCAAGGCTATAGTATGGCGAAAAAGTCCAAAAATGACATTTTCCAGAAACACCTAAAAACAACTGAAAACTGCATACAAAAGCCTGCCGAAACACGCCATAACATAGAAATGTTTAAAAACTACCGAAAACACCTTAATTTTGCATGCTGAAAAAATGACCCAAGAAGCAAGGCTATAGTATGGCGAAAAAGTCAAAAAATGACATTTTCCATAAATGCCTGAAAACAACTGAAAACTGCATGAAATAGCGTAGCGAAAGACGCCATTGCATAGAAATTTTCAA
>NW_024675321.1:0-224 GCF_008729295.1 Plectropomus leopardus | reverse complement strand
TCGATAAGCTATTTTATACACTTTTCAGCTGTTTCACGCTGTTTTTGAGACATGTCATTTTTGGACATTTTTGCCTTACTATAGCCTTGCTTTTTGCTTTTTGGGTCATTTTTTCAACATGCAATATTTTGGCATTTTTGGATGTTTTTGCTAAATTCTATGCCATGGCGTGTCTCGGCAAGCTATTTTAAACACTTTTCAGCTGTTTTAAGCTATTTTGGGGG
>NW_024675320.1:0-283 GCF_008729295.1 Plectropomus leopardus | reverse complement strand
ACTATGGCGTTTTCTGCCATTTTTTCAACATGCTAAATTCTGACCTTTTTAGCATTTTTGGCCGTGGTTTCCACTTTGTATTCAATGGAATGTCGCTACAGGATATATTATGTTGTTTTCAACCATTTTTATGATGTGTTAAAATCTGATATTTTTTGATATACTATACTATGGTGTTTTTTTTTAATTTTTTAGACATGCTAAATTCTGACATTTTTGGCCTTTGTTTCCTCTTTGTATACTATGACACATCTCTACAAGGTATATTATGTTGTTTTCAGCC
>NW_024675319.1:0-212 GCF_008729295.1 Plectropomus leopardus | reverse complement strand
AAAGGAGCGCCAATTATTAACGAAGCCCACATCATTTGCTGGACATCTCCACGACAACCAGCGGTTGAGTGCTGACATGCAGCTAAACATGTCATCACTGGTCACATTGGGGAGGGGTCCAGAGAAGATTACGGTGTCCGGGTTAGGGTTAGGGTTAGGGTTAGCCCTAACCCTAACCCTAACCCTAACCCTCTTGGCGTAATCACACACTG
>NW_024675318.1:0-277 GCF_008729295.1 Plectropomus leopardus | reverse complement strand
GTCACCAGTGGCTACTCTCGGGCTTAATAACCATCTGAAAAACAGGATAAATCCAATAGAGCTCTGCTGCAGCCGTAGTCGAAGGTAAGACAGCGTGAAACAGCTCGCTGGTGTTACAGCCAGAAGACTTTCAACAAAAAAAATAATGATCAAATACTGTATGTTAGGTTTATTTTAACGATCAAATGTTTTAATAAGACATAAGAATATCCTCAAATACTGGTTTCCCAAATCCCAACACACTCCTCCTCCCACACGCACGCACGCACGCACGCAC
>NW_024675317.1:0-268 GCF_008729295.1 Plectropomus leopardus | reverse complement strand
TAAAAACACTAGGAATCCACCTTAAATAGCATGCCGAGACATGCCATGGCAAAATATTTTGCATAAACTATCAAAAACAGCATAAAATTGCATACTGAAAACAATGACGGAAAAAAAAAGTCATACTATAGTATTGCCTTTGTGGTGAAAAATGTCAAAATTTAAAATGTCTTAAAAACACTTGGAATCCACCTTAAATAGCGTGCCGAGACATGCCATCACAATTTATTGTTATTGGAGCTCCCATTTCTCACCATCATCTCTCTCT
>NW_024675316.1:0-236 GCF_008729295.1 Plectropomus leopardus | reverse complement strand
CCCCTTGGGGTTTTTGTGAGTGAACACAATGGGTGAAGGAATGTTTACTGATAGATCTGTAGATGCTTGTACCTATATAAGACACATGCATGAGCTGTAAGAGAGAGAGATTCACATTGGTCCCGAATCCTCTCCCAGGCAGACCATGGTGCCTGGTGGATGCTGAACTTTGTTGTAATAAATTGGTTCTTATGCAACTAAGTCAGTGTCAGCGGAGGTTTCTTCATTGTCTACAC
>NW_024675315.1:0-362 GCF_008729295.1 Plectropomus leopardus | reverse complement strand
ATAAAATGAATGCAAGAGCTCGTTCCACTCAAGTAAAAGGAATGTAGTGCAATCTACATTTAAATCCAACAGCAAAATAGATTAAACAATGTAAAATTCAAGTCACTTTTATATAAAACACTTTTATATGACAAGTACATAAATATAAAAGTCAAATATTACTTTGATGCGTTGGCGTTGTGCAAAACTATGGGTTTTATACCGCAGTGAAGTTAGTTTTATGTTGGATATTTGACAGACATTCGCTCCTATGCTACATATAAAAAATTAATAAAAATTATTTGGAGATTTAAAATGTAAAAATAAGAGGTGTACCTCATGCAGCCAGTGGAGTACTATCATCCCACACTGATTTTGAGTCC
>NW_024675314.1:0-443 GCF_008729295.1 Plectropomus leopardus | reverse complement strand
TGAAAACCACATAGTATCGTATGTACAGGCATGTTATAGTATACAGTGTTGAAAAAACATTCAAAAATGGCCAAAAAACCAATTAAAAAGCATGTTGAAAAAATGACCAATAAAGCAAGGCTATAGTATGGCGAAAATGTAAAAATTTGACATGTCCAAAAAACAGCTGAAAATCACTTAGTATGGTATGGACAGGCATGTTATAGTGTACAGTGTTGAAAAAACATCTCCAACAAGCCCCAAAACCCATAAAATAACATTTTGAAAAAATGACCAAACAAGCAAGGCTATAGTAAGGCAAAAATGGAAATGGCACCTCAAAACAGCATGAATAGCATGCTGAGACACGCCATAGCATTAAAACGTGCAAAAGTGGACCAAAACACCTTAATATAGCATCTCGAAAACATGACCAAAACAGCAAGGCTATACTATGGCAAAAA
>NW_024675313.1:0-223 GCF_008729295.1 Plectropomus leopardus | reverse complement strand
CACACACACACACACACACACACACACACACACACTATCACACTCACTCACCCATCTGCTTCTGCTCTCCGTGGGCGAGCCAGCGAACAGCAGTCGTAGCCCCGGCACAGTTACGGCAGAGCCGGCTGAAGGAGGAGAGGAGCGCGTCAGGAAAAGGAGAGAGAGGAGAGAGAGCAAGCAGAGCAGTAGTCCCTCGACCGAGCGGCGAGTGAGTGAGTGAGAG
>NW_024675312.1:0-283 GCF_008729295.1 Plectropomus leopardus | reverse complement strand
AATCTGTAGAGTGAGTAGTGCAGAGAGTGGATGAGTAAGAATGCTGCTGCTGCTGCTGCTGCTGCTGCTGCTGCTGCTGCTGCTGCTGCTGCTGCTGCTGCTGCTGCTCAAATATGTGTCAAATATGTGCACGCTGCACATCAGGCCCAGGTGTGTCCAATGACACTGACTGGACTCATCAAGTCTGCTGCCCTCGAATCAGAAAACAATCAGCAGCAGCAGAAGAAAAGAGGAACCTAGCATAGGAACCTAACAGAGGAATCTAGCAGAAGAACCTAGCAGA
>NW_024675311.1:0-1599 GCF_008729295.1 Plectropomus leopardus | reverse complement strand
CAAGCTGGATCTACGCAACGCCTACCATCTGGTTCGAATCCGAGAGGAAGACGAATGGAAAACGGCATTCAATACTCCCACGGGTCACTACGAGTATTTGGTGATGCCGTTCGGACTCACTAATGCCCCAGCTGTCTTCCAAGCCCTAATCAACGACGTTCTCAGGGACTTGTTGAATAAATACGTCTTCGTCTACCTAGACGACATCCTGATCTTCTCTTGTTCCAAAGAGGAGCACATCTACCATGTCCAGACGGTCCTGCAGCTCCTATTAAAGAATTCCCTGTTTGTAAAGACAGAGAAGTGCGAATTCCACGCCAGTTCTGTTTCCTTCCTTGGCTACATCATCGGACACAACTGTATGGAAATGGATCCTGCCAAGGTCTCCGCTGTTTCCTCCTGGCCCGTTCCCGACTCCCGCAAGCAGCTGCAGCGATTCCTGGGGTTCGCCAATTTCTACCGCATTCGTGGTTACAGCACGGTGGCGGCTCCTCTCTCTGCCCTCACCTCGTCCAAAGTGCCATTCCGATGGTCCCCAGCTGCTAACGAGGCCTTCCAAGACCTAAAGAGACGCTTCAGTTCGGCACCCATTCTCCTCATTCCCGCCGAGAGACAGTTTGTGGTGGAGGTCGACGCCTCGGATGTGGGGGTAGGGGCCGTCCTCTCTCAACGCTCGGCGGAGGACGAAAAGCTGCACCCCTGCGCCTTTTTCTCCCGGCGCCTTTCCCCTGCAGAGAGGAACTATGACATTGGCAACCGCGAGTTATTAGCGGTCAAACTGGCGTTGGAAGAGTGGCGCCATTGGCTGGAGGGCACCACTGTTCCCTTCTTGGTATGGACGGATCACAAAAACCTGGAGTACATTAGATCTGCCAAAAGACTGAATTCCCGCCAGGCTCGTTGGGCCTTGTTCTTCACTCGTTTCTCGTTTACCCTCTCCTATCGCCCCGGCTCCCGTAACGTCAAGCCCGACGCACTGTCCCGACAGTTCCTGGAGGAGGAGGGGGACTCGTCTCATCCTGACAACATTCTTCCCTCCTCTCATCTCCTGGCAGCTCTCACCTGGGCGATAGAGGAGCGGATAAAGTCTGCGTTGGAGGACCACCCGGGCCCCAGTTCATGCCCTCAGGGTCGTCTGTTCGTTCCCCAAGACTTCAGGTCCGAGGTCCTGCAGTGGGCCCATGCTTCCCGCCTGACCTGTCATCCAGGAGTTTCCCGCACCAAGGAGGTCCTGCAAAGGCGGTTTTGGTGGGCCACCCTAGACGAGGACACGAAGAACTTTGTCAATGCCTGCCCAGTTTGTAATCAGAGTAAGACCTCCCGCCAAGCCCTTGCTGGCTTCCTGCACCCACTCCCTGTACCTCATCGGCCCTGGTCTCACATATCTCTGGACTTTGTTACCGGTCTGCCACTGTCAGAAGGAAACTCTGCCACCCTGACAGTGGTAGACCGGTTCAGCAAGATGGCACACTTTGTGCCGTTACCCAAGCTACCCTCTGCCAAGGAAACCGCTGAACTAATGCTCCTGCATGTCTTCCGACTGCACGGCTTCCCGACGGATGTGGTTTCCGATCGGGGTCCTCAGTTCACCTCGGCATT
>NW_024675310.1:0-214 GCF_008729295.1 Plectropomus leopardus | reverse complement strand
GCGTGTGTGTGTGCACCTGAGCAAGTGCGCATGTGTGTGTGATGAGAAAAAATGACTCCACACACTAAAGTCTGAGAAAGTCTGCAGACTGACTGTTTATGATCGTCCTGTGTGTGTTCAGCATGTCTTTGTTCATGTCTACTGTTTCAGCCTGGGGGCAACTCACACACACAAACACACACACACACACACACACACACACACACACACACAA
>NW_024675309.1:0-213 GCF_008729295.1 Plectropomus leopardus | reverse complement strand
ACAAGGCAATAGTATAGTATGGCGAAAAAAGTCAAAATTTGACCGCTCCTAAAAATGGCTCGAATACTGTTTCTATGTATTTTTACAATTATTCATCCTCCATATTTAGTCTGAGACTCTGTCTTCTCAATTGAATACCTACCCAGAAATGGTGAAGTATTAGTTCCTGCAAATTGACCACAGATACCTGAGATGGACCAGTGCCAGAAAATT
>NW_024675308.1:0-637 GCF_008729295.1 Plectropomus leopardus | reverse complement strand
AGAAAAGTATATTTATATTTTATGATTTTGAAATATAAATTCAATAATTTTATCTCATTAAATTGTTAAATGATGATTGTTATTATTATATTAAAAGCACACAAAAAATAATTTTTAATATACTACATTCTAAGTAGTGTTTTTAAACTTTTTTTATTTTGGAGCGTCGGAGCCTGCGGTATGTCGGTGATTAGCATATATATTGACATTGTGACAGTTCACTTCTGCAAAAGCCTAAAATGATAATAGAAATAATAAAATAGAAATAATACAAGTCCTGTTTTTCTGCTCTGATGGCTGTGGGATCAAAAATGTCAGTTTGAATGGGTTTCAATGGAGCATTTTTTGACCTGAACAGTCTGAAGTTAACTGTTTAGTTTCCACAGTGTATTTTAGACTTATTGTAGGAGCTGAGCTGCAAATTCACTGATTACACTCAAATACACAAACTTGCCGAAATATGCCGTATGCATGAACACAGACAAAATTATCAAAAAATTAAGAATGAAAAGTGTGTAAAATGCGTCAAACGGTCCCAAAGGGTTAATGATGTATTTCTGTATCACTATACTGGCCTTCCTATTTTAAACAGCTTTATTAAATGGAAATGGGGAAACATATTTTAGAAAAGTAATAA
>NW_024675307.1:0-294 GCF_008729295.1 Plectropomus leopardus | reverse complement strand
CAGACACAGACACAGACACAGACACACACACACACACACACACACACACACATATATGCATGTTAAAACCTTACACGTGTGTGGTTTACAGCTGACCGACATTCAGATCTGCTCTGTATGTGTGTGTGTGTGTGTGTGTGAGTGTGTGTGTGTGTGTGTGCGTGTGTGTGTATGTGTGTGTGTGTGTGTGTGTGTGTGTGTGTGTGTGAATGCAGGACTTAAATTTGTAGAGGAATATTTTCAGTGTTTTTTTTTAGTTTATATATTACGACAATAAAGCTGTAATATCATGTG
>NW_024675306.1:0-244 GCF_008729295.1 Plectropomus leopardus | reverse complement strand
TACACCTTTTTCAAGAATTTCTCATAATTATTGTAAAAAAATTAACTAAGATTTGTGACTTTTTCAGTATTTGTTCTTTCATTTTTTAAATTTTTTATGTTTATTTTTATTTAATAAATACAAAGACATCTACATCTAAGTGAAGACCTACTTTGCCAGTAAACCTGATTATGATTCTGGAAAATATTTTTTCACATATATTTTCAAAATATCTTTTTCTCTCATCAGACGTTTTTTTTTTTTT
>NW_024675305.1:0-407 GCF_008729295.1 Plectropomus leopardus | reverse complement strand
TTTTAGATAAATAATTTGCATGCTGAATGACCTACAGGTATGAAAGAAAGTTTGCAAGGTCTCCTTACAGGTGGACAAAAACAAACATCGAATACCCAAACAAGTGGAACCAACGTTCAAAAGGTTTTTCTTCTAAGCATTTTTCTCTAATTAAATTAGTGGCAGCTGTCCAACACACACACACACACACACACACACACACACACACACAGACACAGACAGACACAGACACATACACACACACACACACACACACACACACACACACACACACACAGACACACACACACACAGACACACACACACACACAGACACAGACACAGACACACACACAGACACACACACACACACACACACACACACACACACACAGACACACACACACACACACACACACATACATACA
>NW_024675304.1:0-347 GCF_008729295.1 Plectropomus leopardus | reverse complement strand
GGGGCTACCAGCGTTTATTCTACTGCACGAGGCGCTACCAATAACGCAGAGCGTTACATACAGTAGGATTTGACCAATCAGAGTGCAGTTTGCTCTAGATGACGTGTGGCATACGTATACGGATACAAAGCGTGGGATCATCTTCCGATTGGTGGACAACCGAAACAAACCTCTGACCTCTGTCCAAAGGAACCATGGGAAACCAATATGGCGTTTAGCATCGATGCTAATGCACTTTTATCATCGAAATATGGACAAAATATGGACGGAAGACACCCAATATCGGAGCTGTCATCACGTTTTATTGAACAAGGTCTCGTAAAACACGCGAATTCCCAGGCTGGATA
>NW_024675303.1:0-212 GCF_008729295.1 Plectropomus leopardus | reverse complement strand
GGTATGAGGCTCGGACCTTTGCTGGGAGGACATTTTAGTACCTGGACCTCTGTGAGTTTTAGTAGAATAGGTCCTCCAGCTGGTGATGCTGCTCTACAGTATATTTGTCATGTTCAATGTCTGACAGAAAATAAATATTTAAACCAAAATTAACCTGATGATATCTTCATATCTCACTGAGGAGTCAAAGGGACCTTTAAGCTCCAAAGAAA
>NW_024675302.1:0-276 GCF_008729295.1 Plectropomus leopardus | reverse complement strand
CTACTCCTCAAATTCAGTCTCTTTTCAAAATAAACTTAAGAAAAAGGAAAAAAAACAAAACCCACCCTTTTTGTGTTTTTTTTCTCAGGCTTGTAACTGACGTAATATGACTCAGCAGCACACGTACAGTACATTCACACACTTACGAAAGAGGCTTCAACACAATGTGCCACTTGCTTTTCAGTTTCGACATTCACACGCACTCACGCTCCAATAGCACAGCCATTGAGAGCAATTTGGGGTTTAGTATTGATTAGCGAATGATCGTTCTAGGGC
>NW_024675301.1:0-405 GCF_008729295.1 Plectropomus leopardus | reverse complement strand
TCTGGGATCCGAGCCACGTTCTGCAGCAGCCGGACCAGATCTCTGCCTATGATCAGACACTCCATGAACTACACACACACACGCACGCACGCACGCACGCACACACACACACAGTTACTACCACACTGATCAGTTAACAGACTGACATAGACTCTCCTCCTCCTCCTCCTCCTCCTCACCTTCTCCCTCAGCATGCTGATGCAGTAATCGACCTCCTTCTGGCGGAGGTTCAGCAGGTTAGGCGCTCCATGGTCGACGATGAGGCGGAGGTAGGTGTAGACGGACATGGCAATGAGCATCCCGCTCTTCAGCACCCACTCCCTGCAGACAGAAAGAGTTCAGCCTTACACCTGTCCGTCCTTACACCTGTCCGTCCTTACACCTGTTCAGCCTTACACCTGTCCG
>NW_024675300.1:0-1225 GCF_008729295.1 Plectropomus leopardus | reverse complement strand
TGAACCCGAGTGGTGTTTTGTTATTGGACTTCTGTGCTCTCCACAGATTGTCCATAACGAACACCATGTTCAAACATAAGTGTGTCCATATGCGCACTTGGCATCAGGACACCCTAGGCTGCAGTTCAATGATCGACTTTGTAGTCGTATCGTTGGACTTGCGGCCGTATGTCTTGGACACTTGGGTGAAGAGAGGGGCGGAGCTGTCAACCGACCACCACCTGGTGGTGAGTTGGCTCCGATGGTGGGGGATGACGCCGGTCAGACCTGGCAGACCCAAACGCATTGTGAGGGTCTGCTGGGAACGTCTGGCAGAGTCTCCCGTGAGAAGGAGCTTCAACTCCCACCTCCGGGAGAGCTTCAACCATGTCCCGGGGGAGGCCGGGGACATTGAGTCCGAGTGGGCCGTGTTCCGTGCCTCCATTGCTGAGACGGCCGACCGGTGCTGTGGCCATAAGGTGGTCAGTGCCTGTTGGGGCGGCAACACCCGAACCCGCTGGTGGACACCGGTGGTAAGGGGTGCCGTCAAGCTGAAGAAGGAGTCCTATCTGGCCTTCTTGGCCTGTGGGAGTCCGGAGGCAGCAGACAGGTACCGACAGGCCAAGCGGAGTGCGGCGGCGGCGGTCGCCGAGGCGAAAATCCAGGGTGTGGGAGGAGTTTGGCAAGGCCATGGAAAACGATTTCCGGAGGGCTTTGAAGAGGTTCTGGACCACCATCCGGCGTCTCAGGAGGGGGAAGTAGTGCTCCGTCAACACTGTGTATGGTGGCGACGGGGCGCTGCTGACCTCGACTCGGGACGTTGTAGATCGGTGGAAAGAATACTTCGAAGACCTCCTCAATCCCACCGACACGCCTTCCGTTGGGGAGGCAGGGCCTGGGGACTCGGGGGTAGGCTCCTCTATCTCTGGGGCTGAGGTTACCGAGGTGGTCAAAAAGCTCCTCGGTGGCAGGGCCCCAGGGGTGGACGAGGTCCGCCCGGAGTTCCTCAAGGCCCTGGATGTTGTGGGGCTGTTGTGGCTGACGCGACTCTGCAACATTGCGTGGACATCGGGGGCAGTGCCCTTGGACTGGCAGACTGGGGTGGTGGTCCTTCTTTTTAAGAAGGGGGACCAGAGGGTGTGTTCCAACTTCAGAGGGATCACACTCCTCAGCCTCCCTGGTAAGGTCTATTCGGGGGTACTAGAGAGGAGGGTCCGCCGGATTCAGGAGGAGCAATGCCGTTTTC
>NW_024675299.1:0-218 GCF_008729295.1 Plectropomus leopardus | reverse complement strand
GTGCTGAAAAGTGTGTACAGGAAGACATTGCTGTGTTTATACTCTCTGCCTTGAAGCTATTTAAGTGACTTCCCCTTCTCTGCACACACACACACACACACACACACACACACACACACCTGAATCTGCAGTTCGTTATAGTTTCATACTGCTTCAAGGAACCTGTCTGTCTGTGTGTGTGTGTGTGTGTGTGTGTGTGTGTGTGCATGAACGGACTG
>NW_024675298.1:0-206 GCF_008729295.1 Plectropomus leopardus | reverse complement strand
ACACACACACACACACACACACACACACACAAAACATACACTCACGGCATGGAGGGCATCACAAGTATGGATGAGGAAAGCAGATTCTCTCGATGAGCAGGCGGGCAGCAACAGAATAAGCAAAAGTGACACTAACACTCTTAGACAAGCTCAACGAATCACTGCACACACACACACACACACACACACACACACACACACACACA
>NW_024675297.1:0-227 GCF_008729295.1 Plectropomus leopardus | reverse complement strand
GTTGTGTTGTGTTGTGTTGTGTTGTGTTGTGTTGTGTTGTGTTGTTTTGTTTTGTTTTGTTTTGTTTTGTTTTGTTTTGTTTTGTTTTGTTTTGTTTTGTTTTGTTTTGTTTTGTTTTACTGGGACATCACTGTTTTTCAAATGGGGTTATCACCATTTCTCCTGCTGGGATAGTGCCACAAAAAATCAATCTTTTACTCAGACATCACTGTTTTCCCTGTGTAGAT
>NW_024675296.1:0-207 GCF_008729295.1 Plectropomus leopardus | reverse complement strand
ATATCAGGATCCTCTGGTAGATTTTTTAAAGAAAGTTCAGCAGGTTTAAATAATGTTCGTCTGCACAGAGATAGATTTTAATGCAGGCTGCTTGTTCAGGATGGATGTCTGTGACCATTTAAAGACATACCTCCCTCCAAAAATAATCTGTGTATTGTTTAATCTCATATCCAAGAATGATAAATTACAAAATTGCATTGACATACT
>NW_024675295.1:0-219 GCF_008729295.1 Plectropomus leopardus | reverse complement strand
GCAAAGCATCATTGGGGCAAAGTCAGGCAGCTCCAGCAGGGTCAGTCTGGCAGAGTCACTCACGTTTATGTTTTATTTAATGCTTTTTTGGGGAGATGATTTTTAAAATGAAATTCTAGATTTGCTCTTTAACTTCTTCCGTTACTCTCTTTGGGCTTCTGTAGTTCATAGCGGGCTGCCCTCTATCCTGGTGCTTACCTCCAAGAGAAACACACATGA
>NW_024675294.1:0-337 GCF_008729295.1 Plectropomus leopardus | reverse complement strand
TTGACATTTCCCTCAGAGTTCATAGGAGAACTGTGTTTTTTTGTTTTTTTTTCTAAAAATGGCTCTAATGCCAATGTGGACCAGCTCTGGACCCTTGGCAGGATCCTTGAGGGTGCTTGGGAGTTTGCCCAACCAGTCCACATGTGCTTTGTGGACTTGGAGAAGGCATTCGACCGTGTCCCTCGGGGAGTCTTGTGGGGGGTTCTCCGGGAATATGGGGTTTCGGACTCCCTGATACGGGCTGTCCGTTCCCTGTATGACCGGTGCCGGAGCTTGGTCCGCATTGCCGGCAGTCGAACTCGTTTCCGGTGAGGGTTGGACTCCGCCAGGGCTGCCC
>NW_024675293.1:0-220 GCF_008729295.1 Plectropomus leopardus | reverse complement strand
CACACTCGGCTGCGAACCGATCCAGTGAGAGCTGAAGGTCGCAGCCCGATGAAGCCAACAGGACCACATCATCTGCAAAGAGCAGAGACCTAATCCTGAGGTCACCAAACCGGACCCCCTCAACACCCCCTCAACACCCTGGCTGCGCCTAGAAATTCTGTCCATAAAAGTTATGAACAGAATCGGCGATACATATACACCATTTGGTTATGTGGTTGTT
>NW_024675292.1:0-319 GCF_008729295.1 Plectropomus leopardus | reverse complement strand
TGTATCCCTGGGGCCAGAGCGGGCGACGTCGAGTCAAATTTGAAGCTGCTGGCTAAGGCTAAATGTAAATACAGTAAGATTGTTATTCACGTCGGCGGCAATGACACCAGGTTACACCAATCGGAGGTCACTAAAATTAACATAGAGTCGGTGTGTGAGTATGCGAAGACGATGTCGGACACCGTAATCTTCTCTGGACCCCTCGCCAATGTGACCAGTGGTGACATGTTTAGCCGCATGTCAGCACTCAACCGCTGGTTGTCGTGGTGGTATCCAGCAAATGATGTGGGCTTTGTTAATAATGGCACTCCTTTTGTGG
>NW_024675291.1:0-470 GCF_008729295.1 Plectropomus leopardus | reverse complement strand
CAGCTGTTTTTGGGACATGTCATATTTTGACATTTTTTGCCATACTATAGCCTTGCCTTTTTCGACATTTTTTCAACATTCATTATTATGGTGTTTTTGATTGTTTGTTGCAACATTCTGTGCTATGGCATGTCTCAGCACGCTATTTTATGTTGTTTTGATGTGTTTTCAGCTGTTTCTGGGACATGTCATATTTTGACATTTTTTGCCATACTATAGCCTTGCCTTTTCGCCCATGTTTTCAACGTTCATTATTATGGTGTTTTTGGCGGTTTTTGCAACATTCTATGCTATGGCATGTCTCAGTACGTTATTTTATGCTGTTTTGAGGTGTTTTGATGTGTTTTTGGGACATGTCTTATTTTGACATTTTTTGTCACTTTTTCAACATGCATTATCTTGATGATTTTGTCTGTTTCTACTGCATTCTATGCCATGGTATGTCTCAGCACGTTATTTTAGGCTGCTTT
>NW_024675290.1:0-289 GCF_008729295.1 Plectropomus leopardus | reverse complement strand
TCCTTTTTTGCCATGATTGTATTTCAGTTGTTATTTACGACATCTATCGCTCGTCTGTCCGTCCTGAAGAGGGATCCCTCACTATCCTCTACCGCTCTTCCTGAGGTTTCTTCCTCTTTTTCCCCGTTACAGGGGTTCTTTTTGGGGAGTTTTTCCTCGGGTGATGTGAGGGTCTAAGGGCAGAGGGATGTCCTACACTGAGGCAAACCATGTTTTGTGATAATGGGCTCTATAAATAAAACTGACTTGACTTGACTTAACCTACAGACACGTCAATAACGATCTGCAG
>NW_024675289.1:0-1445 GCF_008729295.1 Plectropomus leopardus | reverse complement strand
CACAATATCCTCCACACACAGACATAAATGCAGAGAAATGTGACCTGCAGTGGCAATTATATTTGATTTCTATTGTTTATGAAATATTAATGGCTGCTTGCTGCAAATAAAATATATTATGGACCAACATTAAAATAATGAGCCATTCTGAGACATAATTATTTTATTGCACTTGTATACTAGTTACAATTGTTTCCAGACAAATTGTATAGCATTTTGGGATAAATAATTCATTTTTATTTTACCTTAAAGCAGAAAAAAATTATTTAAAACTTCTAAATTCTCAACAGTACTGGCAAAATACAACTAGAAAATACATAAATCAAATAAAATCAGTTCAGAAAAACTGTGACAAGCTGATATTGCACAACTCATCAAAATCTTATGAACCTCACTAAAACTGTAAAATGACGATTACTTTAAAAAAATACAAAAAGCTTTTTGTATTAAATAAGTTTTACCTCTGAAACAATCATTATAAGATGCATGTTTTCTGGTGGCTAACTTTACTGCCTGTTTGGCCCATTTTCACCCTCGGTGACTGGTGATTCTGGAGGGCACAGCAATGCAAACTAAAAGTCATTAGAATAATGAAGAGTGCACACTAAACTATTGTGCATTAACCTTGCACCTTGCAGTTATATTAGGCGTGTGATGCCATTAAGTGGTGGGTAGATATGAGCGAGAGCTGTGAGACGGGGTGTGAATGTAATGATGTGAGTCTGGAGCTTCTGAAGGCAGTGGCAGGTGGAGGTTGGAGGTGTTTTAATGACCTCCACCATCACAGCTAATGGGGCCATTTATTTTGGGATGAAAAAGATAATAACTGTGTTTGTCTTTGCGTTACATCGGCTGAGCTCCTCGCACCGTCCCACACTTTCTGTCATTTTCACTTTTTCATTCATCTCTCACTGTTTCCCCCTTGCTCGTAAACACACACTCTCTCTTTCAAGGAGCACTTCATTAACTCACACCCATTTGTGAATTGCAGTACTAGACTTTACACTTAATTTAAGAAGAGGTTAACCAGGTTGCAACATGACAAATTATTTGCTTAATCTACCTGTAATCTTACGCACAAGCAAATCTGCAAAAAAAAAAAAAGGGGTTGGGGTGTGTGCAGCAATTTAGAGATGAAATTGCAGCTGCTGTTGTGCAACACTGGTGATGTAAAGGTCTTTGTTTTTTACATTTTTGAAGGTCAAAATACTTGTGAACCTTTTAGCAAAAAATGCACTCAATCATGTTGGATCACTAAAAATTAAAATAAAAAATGAGAGCAAAATACTTAAAAACCACTTTCACGTATAAGTAACGTTAGTGTAGTCACACAGAAGGCTTGTTTATAAGCTACCTGGTAAAAACATGCATCTTTGGTGATCCGAGAACAAGTGGACATCACTAAGAACAAGCATAAATGACCACAAAGGACACTGTAAGCCGAT
>NW_024675288.1:0-259 GCF_008729295.1 Plectropomus leopardus | reverse complement strand
GTGTGTGTGTGTGCGTGCGTGTGTGTGTGCGTGCGTGTGTGCGTGCGCGCGCGTGCGCGCGTGCGTGTGTGTGTGTGTGTGTGTGTGTGTGTGTGTGTGTGTGCGCGCGCGTGTGTGTGTGTGTGTACGTGTGCACTCACGTGTTCATATGTTAGACACGCTGTTAAGGGCTTGAGGGAGCAGGCGTGGTTGTGTCTGGGCTCCGCTCTGCGCTGGCTTCATCGCAGGAAACAACTTTTAGTTCTCAGATGTGCTGAAA
>NW_024675287.1:0-356 GCF_008729295.1 Plectropomus leopardus | reverse complement strand
TTTTTTTGCAAGTTTTAATGCTATGGCGTGTCTCAGCATGCTATTTTATGTTGTTTTGAGGTGTTTCCAGCCATTTTTTGGACATGTCCAATTCTGACATTTTTGCCATACTATAGCCTTGCTTTTTTGGTCATTTTTTCCACATGCTATATTATGTTGTTTTTGGCCGTTTTTTGCAAGTTTTAATGCTATGGCGTTTCTCAGCATGCTATTTTACACTGTTTTGAGGTGTTTCCAGCTGTTTTTTGGACATGTCCAATTTTGACATTT
The DNA here is from genome assembly GCF_008729295.1 of Plectropomus leopardus. Classification (NCBI taxonomy): domain Eukaryota; kingdom Metazoa; phylum Chordata; class Actinopteri; order Perciformes; family Serranidae; genus Plectropomus; species Plectropomus leopardus. Next base: position 86 of record NW_024675287.1, on the reverse strand, counting down.
TTGCCATAGTATAGCCTTGCTTTTTTGGTCATTTTTTCCACATGCTATATTATGTTGTTTTTGGCTGTTTTTTGCAAGTTTAAATG
>NW_024675286.1:0-541 GCF_008729295.1 Plectropomus leopardus | reverse complement strand
ACACACACACACACACACACACACACACACACACACACACACACACACAGTCAGTGTGTCTGTATGGTAATAACTTCCTTCAGCATGATAGAGAGACATTTATTATTCATAAACAGACGGACAGAGAGACAGACAAAGACAGACAGAGAGACAGACAGAGACAGACAAAGACAGACAGAGAGACAGACAGAGACAGACAAAGACAGACAGAGACAGACAGAGAGACAGACAGAGACAGACAGAGAGACAGACAGAGACAGACAAAGACAGACAGAGAGACAGACAGAGACAGACAGAGAGACAGACAGAGAGACAGACAGAGACACAGACAGAGACAGACAGAGAGACAGACAGAGACAGACAGAGACAGACAAAGACAGACAGAGAGACAGACAGAGACAGACAGAGAGACAGACAGAGACAGAGAGACAGACAGAGAGACAGACAGAGACAGAGAGACAGACAGAGAGACAGACAAAGACAGACAGACAGAGACAGAGAGACAGACAGAGACAGACAAAGACAGACAGAGAGACAGACA
>NW_024675285.1:0-489 GCF_008729295.1 Plectropomus leopardus | reverse complement strand
CTATCCTCACCTCCTCCCACTCCCCGTACTGCCAGAACTGCAGAGAGTGACGGGCAGAAAGAGTCGAGTCAGTTTTATTTATATAGCCCATTATCACAAAACATGGTTTGCCTCAGAGGGCTTTACAGTGTACGACATCCCTCTGCCCTTAGACTCTCACAACACCCAAGGAAAAACTCCCCAAAAAGAACCCCTGTAACGGGGAAAAAAAAGGGAAGAAACCTCAGGAAGAGCGGTAGAGGATAGTGAGGAATCCCTCTTCCAGGACGGACAGACGAACAATAGATGTCGTAAATAACAAATGAAATACAATCATGGCAAAAAAGGAAAGAGAAAGAGAGAGGGGGAGAGAGGCACAGCAATAATAGAAACAGATGCATGTCATATTACAATAATAGTAGGTGTGAAATTAGTAATTGCTCTCTATGATGATGTTGAGAGAGATAACAGTCTCATGCATATGTTGAAAGGGAGTTGTCCAAAGGCAAG
>NW_024675284.1:0-805 GCF_008729295.1 Plectropomus leopardus | reverse complement strand
TTTGATTCTATATTAGAAAACATTTAGTTTCTCAGTGTGCATGTACAGTCATGTGAAAAAATTAGGACACCCCATGAAATATTCAGTTCTTTGTTAAGAAATGTTCACGTATTGATGTCTAATTTTGTTTTGATTTATCTCTGGAAAAGAAAGTGATTTATTGCAGGTAAACAACAAAAATTAACCTGGGTTTACTCATTAAAAAAAAGATATCAACAAAAATGCGTATTCTAACTGAGGAAAAAGTTAGGACACCCTACCACCTAATAGCTAGTGTTACCCCCTTTGGCAAAAATAACTTCAGTGAGACGTGAGTGAGTTAAACTTGTACAGTCTCTTTCTGATTGTTGTGGCATACACTTTCACATTAACAGTAGCAAGAGCCTGTCGTAAGTCCCGTGATGGCATTTTAGGGTTTTTGGAGACTTCTTTTAGCATTTTGCGGTCTGCTCTCGGGGTGAACTTGCTTGGACAGCCAGACCTGGGCAGTTGTTTTGAATGTCCTCCACTTGTAGACTATTTTCCAGACAGTGGAATGGCTGATTTCATATTCTTTTGAGATACTTTTAAATCCCTTACCAGACTCATAAGCTGCTACAATCTTCTTTCTGAAGGCTTCAGACAGCTCTTTCGATCTCACCATGGTGTTCACTCTCACTTCAACAGTCAAAAGCACACCAAACTAAATGTCTGAGGTTTAAATAGGTCAAGCCTCCTTCACAATGCTGAGTAACGATGTTCTAATCATGTGCACCTGATTTGACACACCTGTGTGTGATTTTAGCCATTTGAAGTGGGAATATAT
>NW_024675283.1:0-258 GCF_008729295.1 Plectropomus leopardus | reverse complement strand
TTTTGGTCATTTTTTTGACATGCATTATTATGGTGTTTTTGGCAGTTTTCTGAACATTTTATGCTATAGTGTGTTGTGACACGCTGTTTAATGCTGTTTTGAGGTGTTTTCAGCTGTTTTTGGGACATGTCATTGTTACAACCCACTGATGTTAAGTCTAGGGACAAAGGGAAGCAACACAGCGCTGTGGTGTTGAACAGGTGGGAAAGCTGTTTATTGTTCAGCACAAGCATGTACAAATGAACTGGCCCAGCATCA
>NW_024675282.1:0-208 GCF_008729295.1 Plectropomus leopardus | reverse complement strand
CAACACCATAATATAGCATTTCGGATAAAAAACACAGAAAATGCCATCCTAATATGCTGAAAAATGTCAAAATATGATAATAGCTGAAAACAGCTGAAAGTTGCCTAAAATCGTAGGCCGTGACAGTCATTAGTGTAGAATTTTGCAAAAATGGCCCAAACCATGATAATATAGCATGTAGAAAAAAATTATGAAAAAAGCAAGGCTA
>NW_024675281.1:0-227 GCF_008729295.1 Plectropomus leopardus | reverse complement strand
TAAAAATAGCAGAAAATGACTTATTATAGCTTGTAAACATGCTTCATAGTATACAAAGTGGAAATAAAGTTCAAAAAAGGCCAAAAACATCATAATTTAGCATGTTGGAAAAATGGCACAAAATGCCATAGTATAGTATGTCGAAAAATGTCAAATTTTGACCCGTCCTAAAAATGGTTAAAAACGACTTAGCATAATAAAATCACCTCTTTTCTCAGGAATCAACA
>NW_024675280.1:0-358 GCF_008729295.1 Plectropomus leopardus | reverse complement strand
AAAGACATGCATAGTGCAGAGGAACAATCTGGCAATGAGTGAGTGAATGAATGAGTGTCTTATATACTGCACTGATTGGAGATGAGCTGCAGCTGAGGGGAGAGCAGGCTGCAGCAGTGGGCGTGGTTATCAGGTAGAGCAGAGCAGAGGGAGGGTGAGTGGAAAAGTACTGGCAGCAGGTAAGGAGGAGAAACAACAGGTCCATGACAGAACGCCCCCCTCAAGGGACGGCCCATGACGTCCCAACACAGGGCCACCGAAACCGGGCGGGCGGAGGGGGCCAGGAGGAGGGTCAGAATTCCTCCGACACGCCGGAACCCGCGTCGTCATCACCAGAGGGAGGACCATCCACCAGCTG
>NW_024675279.1:0-260 GCF_008729295.1 Plectropomus leopardus | reverse complement strand
ATGTGTGTGTGTGTGTGTGTGTGTGTGTGTGTGTGTGTATGTGTGTGTATGGTGGAGGGGGGAGAGTGAGGCTGTGCAAATCCATGATGTTCTTCATTTTCATCTTCATAACGATGAGGTCATGAGAAAAACACCAGTGACACCTCCCCCTCCAAAATTAATAAAGAGAATAAAAATAGATAAAAAGATCATAATAAATAAATAAAAAAGTCGGATTTCGGGTATAATTATTTAAAATGACATATTATTTTAATGCTGTT
>NW_024675278.1:0-1103 GCF_008729295.1 Plectropomus leopardus | reverse complement strand
TTATGAAATATTTGTTGGGTTTTTTTTGTGTTCAGTTGTTGGATTTGCACTATTTTACTATTATATTTATATTTTCTTCAGTTGCATCATCATCATATCTGTGTTAGTTATACATTTTGCTGAAGTATGTTTGTTTGTTTTGTTTTTGTTACCTTAGAATGAGCTGTTTATATCTACATAGTAGGGCTGGGGATGCGATTACATGAATAGTTAGATTCACGTAACATGCATCAAACGTCGCACCGTTTCATACAGCGCGCGTAATGAGAGCGTGAGCAGCGCCGGGCGTGTTGTTTTTTGTTTCGACGCTCATGTATCAAGTAAGAGCGTGCACACTGCTCACCTGAGCAGCGCTTGTCAGGCGCGTCTGAGCTGTGTGTCAGCTGCAGCACATCTAGAGAAACGGTGGCGTGCTCTTTGTTCACTCTACACCACTTTCCACTGCAGTTTAAAGTCTCTCTCTCTGTCACAGAGATGAGGAAATACAAAGATGTTTGTTTTTCCTCAACTTCCTTGCTTTCCTTTCAAATCAATAGCGATCTGACTGTGTCTCTGTGGACAGAATGCCATCAGCTGCTGACACAATGCATTTTATTTTGAAACATTGACAGGATGGGGTTATCAGCTGTGCAGGAGATCTATAACTTCATAAATGAGTGGAATATGTGCTTCAGCAGGCAGCGGTATGCCCTGAGGCCCAGTTAAGGCTGGTCTACTTTGGTGCATAAAGAATGTATTAGTTATAAATATTTCTGTTAGAGAAAAGTTATAGTGCTATTCAAATTGCATTAATTTTACTGTAAGATGTTTAAGACTAACTGTTTTGTTAAGTGACTTGAATTTAACATTGTTTTATTTGTTTTGCTGTTGGACTGCTAAATGTAGATTGCACTACATTCCTTTTACTTGAGTGGAACAAGCGCTTGCATTAATTTTATTTTAGAGAGACTTTATATCAAACTGTAAAACACAGATTACCAGTTAAGACTGGACTATTTTTTGTAGGGGAATAATGCCCTGCAGTGTATGACGAAAAGTGTTTTAAAATGTTATTTTCAGTAAATTTGTTGTTATATTTATTGAGTAATAAAAAAATAATACTT
>NW_024675277.1:0-276 GCF_008729295.1 Plectropomus leopardus | reverse complement strand
GAGTGTGTTCTGGTTTATTAAACGTGTGTGTGTGTGTGTGTGTGTGTGTTTACTGTTTTTCTTTACAGAATCATGAAAGATTCACATGCGATGAATTATAGAGTGAAGCTTCTGCTGTTCACACAATATAGGAAACACACACACACACACACACACACACACACACACACACACACACACACACACTCTCTCTCTCCCTCACTCACTCACACACACACACACACACACTCACACACACTCACACACACACACACACACACACTCACACACACACAC
>NW_024675276.1:0-279 GCF_008729295.1 Plectropomus leopardus | reverse complement strand
GTCTGCACTGTTTGTTTGCTCTTTTGCTTTTTGTTGTTTTCTATGAACCACACCTCAGCTGAGAATAACAGCGTCCCTCCCGGATAATTCGGGCATTTTTTTTAACCGTTTTGTATTAATTAATTTGGAGTGTACCTTAAACAAGCTGAATCTTATTGCCTTTTTTGGTTAATTATCTTTCTTTAAAAATTGCTAAAAAAAAGTGATTTCTTGTTCATTTTTGGCTCATTTTTTCATCATCACTTCACCGACACACACTGTCTCTTATCGCAACATGTT
>NW_024675275.1:0-202 GCF_008729295.1 Plectropomus leopardus | reverse complement strand
CAGAGTCAAAAGCCCAGAATGACACCCAGAAATAATACAAGTCCTGTTTTTCTGCTCTGATGGCTGTGGGATCAAAAATGTCAGTTTGAATGGGTTTCAATGGCTCCAAACAGTCTCAACTCAAATTTCCTCAAAGCTCGTCGGCCTGTTTAACGGGAATCCAAAGTTCTCACATCCCTTCTTTGTTTCCTGATTGTTTTCT
>NW_024675274.1:0-220 GCF_008729295.1 Plectropomus leopardus | reverse complement strand
GTCGCTGCAGCCGTTGACAAATGACCCCATCCACCCACCCCCCACCCCAACCACCACACACAGTCGCAGGTGCATGTGAAACGTGTGTGAGGGCGTCTGTGTGTGTGTGTGTGTGTGTGTGTGTGTGTGTGTGTGTGTGTGTGTGTGTGTGTGTGTGTGTGTGTGTGTGTGTGTGTGTGTGTGTGTGTGTGTGTGTGTGTGTGTGTGTGTGTGTGTGTGT
>NW_024675273.1:0-211 GCF_008729295.1 Plectropomus leopardus | reverse complement strand
TGTGTGTGTGTGTGTGTGTGTGTGTGTGTGTGTGTGTGTGTGGTTTTTTTTTTCAGATCGGTAACTGTAAGAATGTGACGGTAATGTCGCTGCGGTCCAACAAGCTAGAGTTTCTTCCTGATGAGATCGGACAGATGACCAAACTACGAGTCCTTAACCTTAGTGACAACAGGTACACACACACACACACACACACACACACACACACACA
>NW_024675272.1:0-306 GCF_008729295.1 Plectropomus leopardus | reverse complement strand
ATGGAAATGAAAAATCCGGCATCTCAAATTATTAGAATATTTCCAAAAATGATTTTAAAAAAAAGTTTCTGGGGGAAAAAAAAACTTCTGGGGAAGACTTCTTGTGCTTTTTTTGTTTGTTTGTTTTGCTGTTGTTTTGGGTTTTTTTTTTTTTTTACGTTTTTCTAGCTATATAGGTCGTAATTATCAAAATTTAAAAATATAAATGCTTTAAACATTTTAGTGTACATGTAATAAGTCTAGAAATTTAACAATTACGCTTTCTTGAATAACAGATGGAAATATTGAACTTTTTCACACTATTAT
>NW_024675271.1:0-254 GCF_008729295.1 Plectropomus leopardus | reverse complement strand
TTTCATGCCAACCATTCAATAAAAAGGGGCATTATGCTGGGCATAAAACTAAAATCTGCAGTCAAGTGTCATTTGTTTAGGCCGCCACGGCTCCCCGGAGAGCCTGCCCCCGCTGCTGAAAAAAATCCTAAAGGAAACACTGAGATATATCGTGAAAGGGGGAGAGAGAGACGGGATGACATGACATGTAGCAAAGGGCCGAAGCCGGATTGAAGCTGTGGCCGCTGCGGCGAGGATACAGCCTCTGTACATGG
>NW_024675270.1:0-221 GCF_008729295.1 Plectropomus leopardus | reverse complement strand
AGTTAACATTGGGAAAAGATTGTGAGTGTGTGTGTGTGTGTGTGTGTCTGTGAGAAACATTTTTCTCACCCAGAGCATAGATCCTTGGCCCTGCATTAGTGCCAAACCAAATTACCCTCCTGCCCGTCTGGTGCCCTTAGCCCAAACCACACACACAGACACACACACACACACACACACACACACACACACACACACACACACACACACACACACATGGA
>NW_024675269.1:0-200 GCF_008729295.1 Plectropomus leopardus | reverse complement strand
ATTGGGACATGTCATTTTTTGACATTTTTGCCATACTATAGCCTTGCTTTTTTGGTCAAATTTTCGACATCCCAAATTCTGGTGTTTCAAGAACATTTTGCAAGTTTCTATGCTATGGCGGCTCTTGGAAGGCTATTTTATGCAGTTTAATGTGGTTTCCAGCTGTTTTTGGGACATGTCATTTTTTGACAATTTTGCCA
>NW_024675268.1:0-396 GCF_008729295.1 Plectropomus leopardus | reverse complement strand
AAAAAAAAGCATTTAAGTCAAATAGCCATCCATCTTTCCAGTTTGTAAAAGACCATGTATTTTCTTATTTTGCAGGATTTGAGCAGCAATTTAAAATTCAATTTTATTATGCAAAAATCTAAAATGAAAAACCACTGGTTTGGCTTTAATTAGCCTTAGACTTAGACTTAGACACGTTTATTTATCCCACTTGTGGGAAGTTAACTTGTAATTACTAAATACCAAAAAGGTAAAGGTGACAATATCAACAGAGGATTAAAAAAACAAAAAACAAAACAAAAATAAACATGCATTAACGTTTGTGAATGTTACATAAACTTTTAGGTATACCTGTATTGTTACACCTTGACGCAAAAATGAATGATTATAGTAACCATCTACATTTGCTTTTCTACA
>NW_024675267.1:0-1283 GCF_008729295.1 Plectropomus leopardus | reverse complement strand
TTTTTGGCCTTTTGTTGGCCCTTTTTTCAACATGCTATACTATGGCGCGTTTCTACGAGCTATAGTAAGTGGTTTTCAGCCATTTCTTAGACATGTCAAAATTTGAGATTTTTTGCCTTACTATACTATGCGAATTTCGGACATTATTTCACCATGCGATAATATGACTTTTTGGCCTTTTGTTGGCCCTTTTTTCAACATGCTATGTTATGGCGTGTCTCCACGAGCTATAATAAGTGGTTTTCAGCCATTTTTTGGACATGTCAAAATTTGAGATTTTTTGCCTTACTATACTATGCGATTTTAGGTCATTTTTTCAACATGTGATATTTTGACTTTTTGGCCTTTTTTGGCCTGTTTTTTCAGCATGCTATACCATTGTGCGTCTCTACGAGGTATAATAAGTGGTTTTCAGCCATTTTTTGGACATGTCAAAATTTGAGATTTTTTGCCTTACTATACTATGCGATTTTCTGTCATTATTTCACCATGTGATATTATGAGTTTTTGGCCTTTTCTTGGCCCTTTGTTCAACATGCTATACTATGGCGCGTTTCTACGAGCTATAGTAAGTGGTTTTCAGCCATTTCTTAGACATGTCAAAATTTGAGATTTTTTGCCTTACTATACTATGCAATTTTCTGTCATTTTTTCAATGTGAGATATTATGACTTTCTAACCTTTTTTGGCCCTTTTTTCAACATGCTATGCTTTGGCGCGTCTCTACGAGCTATAATAAGTGGTTTTCAGCCATTTTTTGGACATGTCAAAATTTGAGATTTTTTGCCTTACTGTACTATGCGATTTTAGGTCATTTTTTCAACATGTGATATGTTGACTTTTTGGCCTTTTTTGTCAGGTTTTTCAACATGCTATGCTATGGCGCGTCTCTACAAGCTATAATAAGTGGGTTTCAGCCATTTTTTAGACATGTCAAAATTTGAGATCTTTTGCCTTACTATACTATGTGATTTTCGGCCATTATTTCACCATGTGATATTTTGACTTTTTGGCCTTTTGTTGGGCCTTTTTTCAACATGCTATGTTATGGCGCGTCTCCACGAGCTATAATAAGTGGTTTTCAGCCATTTTTTGGACATGTCAAAATTTGAGATTCTTTGCCTTACTATACTATGCGATTTTCTGTCATTTTTTCAATGTGAGATATTATGACTTTCTAACCTTTTTTGGCCCTTTTTTCAACATGCTATGCTTTGGCGCGTCTCTACGAGCTATAATAAGTGGTTTTCAGCCATTTTTTAGACATGTCAAAATTTGAGATT
>NW_024675266.1:0-2154 GCF_008729295.1 Plectropomus leopardus | reverse complement strand
TGTGTGTGTGTGTGTGTGTGTGTGTGTGTGTGTGAGAGCTACATAGTTCACCAGTAAAGTTAGTGAGTGTGTGTCCAGTTTTCTACATTTTGACTTTTGCTCTTTTTAAAAAATTTTTACATCATCTCTTCTTGTCTTTTTTGTATTTTGTTTTTATTTTGCCTTCTTTAGCTTTGTTTGTGCTTTTATTTTAATAATCAGTTACTAAGAGAGTAAAAAAAAAAACACGAAAAAAAGGCAAAAAACAAGAAATAACCCAAACATTAGTATTTTGTTTTTAAAGTCAAAACTCATGTTTTTTTAACACCCACAAACATAATAAATTTCCCATAAACGTAATAGCTGTTGCCTACTATAAATGTCCATCTATACGATGTCCAAAAAAGACATCTATACTACAACGTCCAGAGGAGACACCTATATGACGTCCTGAAAAGATATATGACATACAAAAAAGACATGATGTCCATCTACTACTACAAAAGACACCTATATTGTGTACAGAAAAGATATCTAAACTACATCCACAGGAGACATCTATAAGACGTCCTAAAAAGACATTAATACTGTCCAGAAAAGACATCTATATGACGTAAGAAAAGACAACCATACGATGTTCAGAGGAGACATCTATATGACGTCCAGAAAAGACACCTATACAATGTAAAGAAAAGACATCTATATGACGTCCAGAAAAGACACCTATACAATGTAAAGAAAAGACATCTACTGTATATGATGTCCTGAAAAGACATCTTAATGACGTCCTGAAAAGACATCAATACTGTCCAGAAAAGACATCTATATGTTGTCCTGAAAAGACATCTATGCGATGTACAGAAAAGACATCAATATTGTCCAAAAAAGACATCTATACAATGTTAAGAAAAGACATCTATATGACGTCCTAAAAAGACATCTATACTACATCCAGAGGAGACATCAATATGATGTCCAGAGGAGACATCTATGCAATGTAAAGAAAAGACATCTACTGTATATGATGTCCAGAAAAGACATCAATACTGTCCAGAAAAGACATCTATATGTTGTCCCGAAAAGACATCTGCACGATATAAAGGAAAGAAAAGACATCTATATGATGTCCTGAAAAGACATCTATGCGATGTACAGAAAAGACATCAATATTGTCCAAAAAAGACATCGATACGATGTTAAGAAAAGACATCTATATGACGTCCTAAAAAGACATCTATATGACGTCCTAAAAAGACATCTGTATGACGTAAAGAAACACATCTACATGATGTCCAGAAAAGACATCTACATCCAGAGGAGACATCGATACAAGACACGTATACGATGTCCCCAAAGTACTGCTGTTACGTTTGTGGTATTATTACTTTAAAGCTTCATATTTGTAGTTTCTTACGTTTTCAGGTGTTTGGGGTTTTTTGGGGAGTTCTCGACTTTTCTGAACTCCACGTAACTTTTCTTGCTTAATTAAAGTATCTGAGTACGTCTTTTTACCGTTACGTCCTCTACAACATCCGGACCACCGTTTTCTCATTTTCACCCGCTAACCGAACATAAAAATCGGCACCTTTTAATCTGTGTAATTGTCGCGGCGAAACCTCCTCAACAACCGTTTCACGCCGACTCTCATTTCCTCGCTGTGAAATGTCTTCAGTCGTCTTAACTGGCTTACAGCCGTCCTCCTCTGTTTCAAAGACAAATCCTATTTTCAGCTCTCATCAGTCAAGAACAGACACGAGGGTACGTCTCTGTTTCAATATCTCATTTAGCCACACACACACACACACACACACACACACACACACACACACACACACACTCAGCCTGTTGCCGCAGCTGCATTTGGACACAAATCCCTTTTTCTGCTTTGCCCTCTCAGACAAAACCCACTCGTCTCATTTCCTCACTCCGCCTGTTGCACAAGATAAAAGAGGACTCGGTGTGATCAAGTGCTTCGTTTATGTCCCTCTTTTCTTTTCGTTCTCTCCTTCTTCTTCCTTTTTTATCCCTCTTTTCCTTCTTCTGTCTTTCAGCTTTCCAAACTTATGCCCTGTGTGTTTGGACGGGACGGAAAACTAACCCGAAAATATCGAAGAGTGAAATATTTACTGAGTGGTTATAAGTGGACAAATATGAGATCACAGGAGGAACAAAAAC
>NW_024675265.1:0-240 GCF_008729295.1 Plectropomus leopardus | reverse complement strand
TGTGTGTGTGTGTGTGTGTGTGTGTGTGTGTGTGTGCGTGCCTGTGAAGCTCAGAAGTGTCTCTGATGTGACACTAGGTGGCAGCTGGTGAACACGAGAGACGAACTGAGCGTCCTCGTCCTCTCAGCAGAGACAACATTTAACCTCTGTGTTCATGTGACGGCGAGCAGTGGCATCGTGCACTGAACGTGTGCACTCTGACAGCTGGGTTAACCCCGTAACGCCTGGATCCACACCAGC
>NW_024675264.1:0-390 GCF_008729295.1 Plectropomus leopardus | reverse complement strand
CTAAAAACCACACAGCACTGGAGATATTATTATTAATTTTTTTGTGTTATAGTCAATTAGGAGACGCCCACGTAATAATAATTCCCACTATTAACTGCAGACTGAATCACAGAGGAAGTTCTGGTTCCCCCGAAGCATACGATATAAAACACTCGATACTGAGCGAAGGAATTAGCCAAAAGAGCTAATTTATGTAGAAATATGCAGATGTTCGTTGGCCTGTGGCAGATCTCGGAGGGTTTTACTTTGGCTCCCTGTAATCAAGTGATACAGTGGGAGCACACGATATGCTGCCCGTCATTGTTTGTGTTTCGCCAAACTGGGATTGCATTTCCCATCAGCTCCCTTTCCCTCACTGATTGGGATAAAACAGCAGATACCCCCTCCAAG
>NW_024675263.1:0-265 GCF_008729295.1 Plectropomus leopardus | reverse complement strand
CTTGTAGAGATGCGTAATAGCATACAAAGTAGGAATAAAGGCCAAAAAAGCCCAAAAAAACTCATAATTCAGCATGTCACAAAAATGGCCGATGAAGGCAATAGTATAGTATGGCGAAAATGTCAAAATTTGACCGCTCCTAAAAATGGCTGAAAACGACATAGAATAGGTTGTAGAGACGCGCTGTTATGTGTCAGGCAGGGCCACATTGCTGTGTGTTTTCCCCTGTTTTCTCTCTCCTCCCTTGTGTTTTTTCCAGGTGACC
>NW_024675262.1:0-230 GCF_008729295.1 Plectropomus leopardus | reverse complement strand
AGCTCCTACAATAAGTCTAAAATACACTGTGGAAACTAAATAGTTTCCACAGTGTATTTTAGACTTATTGTAGGAGCTGAGCTGCAAATTCACTGATTACACTCAAATACACAATCTGGACTACATTTAGGACACATGCATCAACACACACACAGTTATCACAACAGGAAGGAGGAAAGAGACTAAAATGTTACAAACAGTTCCTAAAGGGGTAAATGTGCCCCACACTT
>NW_024675261.1:0-218 GCF_008729295.1 Plectropomus leopardus | reverse complement strand
GGGGGCTATATTAGTGACCCCTCTGGTTATTTATAGTTTCTTTTTTTCTAATTATCTGCTGCTTCTTTCATGCTCTGTCTCATACCCATTATCACCCAACACATTTTTATCCCCTCTCTCTCCTTCACTCTTTGCACTTGCTCTGACACGCCCCTAAACACACACACACACACACACACACACACACACACACACACACACACACTGTGGCAGTGTTG
>NW_024675260.1:0-244 GCF_008729295.1 Plectropomus leopardus | reverse complement strand
CATGTTGACAAAATGGACAAAAAACCGCATAGTATAGTATGGCAAAATTCTCAAATTTTGACATGTCCCAAAAATAGCTGAAAACCACTTATTATAGCTTGTAGAAACCCGCCATAGCATAGCATGTTGAAAAAAAGCCCAAAAACGACTTAAAAGTCATAAACTAGCATGCTGATAAAATAGCCAAAAAAAAGGCACATATAGTATGGTGAATAAACTCAAATTTTGACATGTCCCAAAAATG
>NW_024675259.1:0-232 GCF_008729295.1 Plectropomus leopardus | reverse complement strand
CACAGATCCAGATTTCATGCCGCCCACGTTCTTCAGGGCCACAGAGTCGAGCTTTGATTGGCCGCTACATCAGGAGGAGAGCCACGACCCCGGCGCCCTTGGGAAGGTGTGTTGGCATGAGTGTGTGTGTGTGTGTGTTTGTGTGTGTGTGTAGCGATTAACAGGTGTGAAATGAACAGCCAGATGCACACCTGCGTCACCGTCTGACTCCAGACCTCCGAGAAACCGGCTC
>NW_024675258.1:0-259 GCF_008729295.1 Plectropomus leopardus | reverse complement strand
TCACTGATAAAGCTTATAATTAGGGCTGGCTCAGGCTGCCTGGACCAGCCCCTAGTTAGGCCGACATAGGTTTAATCTGCCGGGGGACTTTCTGTGATACGCTGAGCTCCTTCATCCTTCTTTTGTTCCCTCCATCTGAAAACGCTCATGTCTGTTTACTGCTTTACGCTAACTCTGTTGCCTCTCCGGAGCGCTCCTCCTCTTGTTTCCTAGTTTTCCTGGATCCTGGCTGCGCCTGATCGTGGTGAAAGCTGTGCTG
>NW_024675257.1:0-284 GCF_008729295.1 Plectropomus leopardus | reverse complement strand
CATAACTAAGGCTGTTGCCGCGGCAACGCCAGGACTCCTCCCCTCACCCAACCACCCATAGACACTCACACATATAAACACACACACACACACACACACACACACACACACACACACACACACACACACACACACACATACACATACTTCCCACATTGTTATGACACAAAACTGGTTAAAAATCATCAAAGTATCACTTTAAATCAACCAGTCATGTGGTTGCAGATTGTCCTGTTGTCTTAGCAGGGTGTGTGTGTGTATGTGTATGTGTGTGTGTGTGTGTG
>NW_024675256.1:0-339 GCF_008729295.1 Plectropomus leopardus | reverse complement strand
AAAGCGTTACTGAAGAGAGGGACACCTGGAGTACTTTGCTCAGCCTGCTGCCCCTGCGACCTGGCCATATAGAAGCTGTTAAAAAAGAATGAAATGAAATAATTGAAATGAAATAATTTTTGTGGCTTTTCCTTCATGTAATGTACAGAAACTCCTTAACAGAAAACAAGGATGTGTAGAAATCAAGGGAACAGAATTTAAGAAAGAAAAGGCAACAGAATGAATCTTTTATTACAAACTGCAATTAGCTGAGGTTTTAAAACAGAAGGCGTGAATGGGCACTTTCATCCTCACAAACCGACCAGTGGAGGGAGAGGAAGAGAGAGGAAGAAGATAAAC
>NW_024675255.1:0-1550 GCF_008729295.1 Plectropomus leopardus | reverse complement strand
CTAATAATGCATGTCCAAAAAATGACCGAAAAGGCAAGGCTATAGTAAGGCAAAAATGTCAAAATATGACACTTCCAAAAAACAGCTAAAAATGCCTCAAAACAGCATAAAATAGCGTGCCAAGACACACCATAGCATTGAATGTTGCAAAAACTGCCAAAAAGACGCTAATAATTCATGTCCAAAAAATGACCGAAAAGGCAAGGCTATAGTATGGCAAAAATGTCAAAATATGACAGTTCCAAAAAACAGCTGCAAACACCTCAAAAATGCATAAAGTAGCGTGCCAAGACACACCATAGCATTGAATGTTGCAAAAACTGCTAAAAAGACGCTAATAATGCATGTCCAAAAAATGACCGAAAAGGCAAGGCTATAGTAAGGCAAAAATATCACAATATGACGTGTCCAAAAAACAGCTGCAACCACCTCAAAATAGCATAAAATAGCGTGCTGAGACACACCAATAAGAAGAATGTTGCAAAAAATGCCAAAAGACGCTAATAATGCATGTCCAAAAAATGACCAAAGAGGCAAGGCTATAGTATGGCAAAAATCTCAAAATATGACAGTTCCAAAAAACAGCTGCAAACACCTCAAAACAGCATAAAATAGCGTGCCAAGACACACCATAGCATAGAATGTTGCCAAAACTGCCAAAAAGACGCTAATAATGCATGTCCAAAAAATGACCGAAAAGGCAAGGCTATAGTAAGGCAAAAATGTCAAAATATGACAGTTCCAAAAAACAGCTAAAAATGCCTCATAACAACATAAAATAGCTTGCTGAGACACACCAATGCAAACAATTTTTCAAAAACTACCAAAAAGAAGCTAATAATGCATGTCCAAAAAATGACCGAAAAGGCAAGGCTATAGTAAGGCAAAAATCTCAAAATATGACAGTTCCAAAAAACAGCTGCAAACAACCCCAAAACAGCATAAAATAGCGTGCCAAGACACACCAATGCAAAAAATGTTGCAAAAACTGCCAAAAAGACGCTAATATTGCATGTCCAAAAAATGACCGAAGAGGCAAGGCTATAGTAAGGCAAAAATGTCAAAATATGACAGTTCCAAAAAACAGCTAAAAGTGCCTCAAAACAACATAAAATAGCGTGCTGAGACACACCACTGCAAAGCATGTTGCAAAAACGGCCAAAAAGACGCTAATAATGCATGTCCAAAAAATGACCGAAAAGGCAAGGCTATAGTATGGCAAAAATGTCAAAATATGACAGTTCCAAAAAACAGCTGCAAACACCTCAAAACAGCAAAAAATGGCCTGCCAAGACACGCTATAGTATAGAATGTCGCAAAAAAGCACAACTACAGCGAAATACTCCGCCTCGAAAAAATGACCGAAAAGGCAAGGCTATAGTATGGAAAATATGTCAAAACATGACATGTCCAAAAAATAGTTGAAAACACCTCAAAACAGCAAAAAATGGCCTGCCAAGACACGCCATAGCATAGAATGTTGCAAAAACTGCCAAAAAGACGCTAATAATGCATGTCCAAAAAATGACCGAAAAGGCAAGGCTATAGTA
>NW_024675254.1:0-259 GCF_008729295.1 Plectropomus leopardus | reverse complement strand
TCACACACACACACACACACACACACACACACACACACACACACACACTATCCTATGTGTGTGTGGAAATACATGCAACAGACACTAATGCACACACAACTTCTTCACTTTCTATCTGTCTGTCACACACATACCTGTATGTACACACAGAGCTTTACTATAACACTCACTTTTCCACACGCGCACACACGCACACACACACACACACTCCCGGAGGACAAAGACAGAAGAGCGAGGTCTATCAGAGTCAAATGTCAAA
>NW_024675253.1:0-218 GCF_008729295.1 Plectropomus leopardus | reverse complement strand
CCCTGCTTAGGCTGCTGCCCCCGCGACCCGACCCCGGATAAGCGGAAGAAAATGGATGGATGGATGTATAAATAGGCATATATGAACAATGGTCATGCTCCCAAACCTCTGACAGAAATGTCAGATGTTCACAGGTTAATACCACACAGTGAATTGCATTTATGAATTTTATAGTAAATGTTCATGTGAATAAAAACATGGAGCACTTTCTGCCTTTC
>NW_024675252.1:0-291 GCF_008729295.1 Plectropomus leopardus | reverse complement strand
GAAAAAATGACCAAAAAAGCAAGGCTATAGTATGGCGAAAAAAGTCAGAAATTGTATTTTAAAAAAAAAACAGCTGGAAACAACTTACTATAGTATAAAGAAGCGTGTCATAGCACACAGTGTTGAAAAAACATACAAAAATGGCCCAAAAACCCATAAAATATCATGTTGAAAAAATGACCAAAAAAAACAAGTCTAAAGTATGGTAAAAAAGCAAAAAATTTTATTTACAAAGAAAAACTAAAGTATGGCAAAAAAAAGTCAAAATATGACATGTCCCAAAAACATCTG
>NW_024675251.1:0-341 GCF_008729295.1 Plectropomus leopardus | reverse complement strand
AACTGCTGGAAACCATTTTAACCCACATAAAATAGCATGCAGAGACACGCCACAACAAAGGATGTTGCAAGAACAGCCAAAAACACCTTTAAATAGCATGTCCAAAACTCGACCAAAAAAGCAAGGCTATAGTATGGCAAAATTGTCAAAAAATGACATTTTTAAAAAACTGCTGGAAACCATTTTAACCCACATAAAATAGCACCCTGAGACACGCCACAACAAAGGATGTTTGAAAAAACTGCTGGAAACCATTTTAAACCACAAAAATTGCATGCCGAGGTGTCCATAAGTGTGATCGTGCTTGTGTGTGTTTGTGTGTGTGTCTGTGTGTGTGAATG
>NW_024675250.1:0-208 GCF_008729295.1 Plectropomus leopardus | reverse complement strand
ATGCTATTTTGAGGTGTTTTCAGCTGTTTCTGGGACATGTCACTTTTTGACATTTTTGCCATACTATAGCCTTGCTTTTTCGGTCATTTTTTCGACATGCTATATTATGCTGTTTTTGGCTTTTTTTTACACATTTTAATGCTATGGCGTGTCTCAGCAGGCTATTTTATGCTATTTTGAGGTGTTTTCAGCTGTTTCTGGGACATGT
>NW_024675249.1:0-312 GCF_008729295.1 Plectropomus leopardus | reverse complement strand
GAAAACAACATAATAATGCATGTTGAAAAAATGACCAAACAGAGGCAAGGCTATACTATGGCGAAAATGTCAAAATATGGCATGTCCCAAAAACAACTGAAAATACCTCAAAACTGTTTAAAATAGCGTACTAAATGCCGAACTATCATGTGTAGAAAAAATACCTGAAAACCACATAGTCTAGCTTGTTGAGACACATCATAACATAACATGTTGAAAAAAACGGCCAAAAACAGCAAAATATAGCATGTTGAAGAAACTACTGTACATAAAACAACATTCTATAGTATTGCTAAAAATGTCAAACTATGA
>NW_024675248.1:0-228 GCF_008729295.1 Plectropomus leopardus | reverse complement strand
TCACTGATTACACTCAGATACACAATCTGGACTACATTTAGGACACATGCATCAACACACACACGATTATTAATGGAGTTCACAGGAAGCAGCTGAGCAGTTGTCTCCTGCAGACACTGAGCTGCTGGGAGGTCGATGAAGCTCCTGAAACTACAGCCGTGCTGACATCATGTCTGGAGCATTCGAGTCCTGATCGACTCACGTGTGTTGATCTTCTGCAGGGCGATG
>NW_024675247.1:0-201 GCF_008729295.1 Plectropomus leopardus | reverse complement strand
CGAACCCCGTTCCAACCGGGATTCGAACCAGGGACCCTCTTGCTGTGAGGCAACAGTGCTAACCACAAAGCCACCATGCCGCCCTGCGTTGGTGTACAGCTTTTATGGAAATATGAACACAGGCAATGTTTCACTTTTTTTCACATTGGGGTCATTCTAGCGTAAA
The DNA here is from genome assembly GCF_008729295.1 of Plectropomus leopardus. NCBI lineage: Eukaryota > Metazoa > Chordata > Actinopteri > Perciformes > Serranidae > Plectropomus > Plectropomus leopardus. The sequence goes on along the minus strand of NW_024675247.1, from coordinate 35 downwards.
GTCAATGAATGTCAAGTTGAAAAAAGATCATTTAG
>NW_024675245.1:0-200 GCF_008729295.1 Plectropomus leopardus | reverse complement strand
GTGTGTGCTGCGCCGTTTCACAGCGTTACAATTTTCTGCGGTTGTGAAATGATGCAGGAGAACAGATTTCTGGTGCTGCATGATTGAGTAAGAACTTCCATGGTAAAGAACGTCCCTCACTCTGGCCGTTAATTTGCGGTGTCCACATGCACGCACACACACACACACACACACACACACACACACACACACACACGTGC
>NW_024675244.1:0-1295 GCF_008729295.1 Plectropomus leopardus | reverse complement strand
TAGCTCATCTGCGAAGGCTTGAAACGAGACACAGGCTAGTGTACCTCTCTCCCACTCTGCTGTTCCCCATAGTCGTGCTCGGCCAGTGAGATGATTAATAGCGAAGGCCACTTTGGCTCCCTCGGTGGCGAACGTGTGCGGCTGCAGAGCAAACAGGATGGAGCAGTTGGTTAAGAACGGATTGCAGCTCTCTGGATCCCCAGCGTAACGTTCGGGTGCCCCAACCCGGGGTTCAGGAGCGGAACTGGGGGATGACGCCGGGCTGGGAGCCGGCTGGACAGGACTTGAACCAGGAACGGCATGCTGTGTTAACGTGGTTGCCATCTGTTGAACTTGGCTCACCAGCAGGGTTAATGCTCGCTCCAACGCCGAAGCAGAATGACGAGCCTCCGCCGCGTTGGAAGAGAGCTGTGCCTCGTGCTGCTGGAGCATTCCCTCAACGCGGGCTAGACGAGACTGTAGAGTGTTGGAGTCTGCTGGGTCCATGTTTGGCCAGATTGTACTGAAACAGGCTTGGTTAGAACCCAGATGCAGTACGCCAAAACTCAGAGATAGTTGGTAATGACTTTTATTGAAACCAACACAAACGAAAAACAGCCCACAGATATTCAGTTCGTTCTTCAGGCGGTTAGCCCAAACAATGTCTCTGGGAATCCCACGAAGCGAAGACACGAAGCTTGAACCTACTGTGGCCGGAGAGCAGGAAACCCCGTAGCTCGATGAGCCGACAACACGTGTGGGAATGTTGTCGGGGATTGCACTGAATCTTGGTCGGGGACAGGCAGAAGATCCGTAGCCGGGAAAACAGTCCGAAGGAACAACGGTACCGTCAAGGAGCAGGCAGGAGGATCGTCGTGGTCGAGCGGTGAGGTCTTTGCCAGTGGAGCCGTCAGATTTCCGGAACGCCGGAGCAGAGCACGTGGTCGGGGACAGAAGGCAGGTAGGTACACGGGGAGGCAGGCACAGAGAGCTGGTCGGGAACAGGCTGGGTCGGCAACGGGAAATCTGGCAGGAAAACGCTGGAGAGTCGTGCATAATGCAGAGGAACAATCTGGCAGTGAGTGAACGTGTTGGAGTGTCTTAAATACCGGACTGATTGGAGATGAGCTGCAGCTGAGGGAGAGCAGGCTGCAGCAGTGGGCGTGGCTGGCAGGTAGAGCAGGTCAGAGTGAGGTGAGTGGAAAAACACTGGCAGTGAGGGGGAGGAGGAGAATGCAGGAACCATGACACTGGAGGCCTTGGAGCGCATCTGTAACCACTATGGATCACAGAAAAAATAGGCTTTAGGGGGAGCT
>NW_024675243.1:0-348 GCF_008729295.1 Plectropomus leopardus | reverse complement strand
TCCGCCACATAATAACGTACAAATGTAACGTACCTGTGGTTTACAGAGACGTACAATTTCAGCTTTTTTTCTGGTAATTGTGTGAAAAATAAACCTCAACATGGACTAAAATATATTAAAAATCAGTTATTGCAGCAGCTAAATAATAAAAAAAACATCTTTCCAGCATGTTCCCTTAAAGTCTATTTTTAGGCCAAACGCAGCTGCGTTCACACACTCAGCTGTGTGTGTGTGTGTGTGTGTGTGTGTGTGTGTGTGTGAGTGTGTGTGTGTGTGTGTGTGCCTGCAGGCCTCAGACAAGTTTAATGTCTGATCACCTCTGATTGCCTCGCAGGGTTAAACCAGCGT
>NW_024675242.1:0-281 GCF_008729295.1 Plectropomus leopardus | reverse complement strand
ATTTCTATATATATTTGTTTGTGTCTTTAATTTATTTATCTGTGGGCTTGTCTGTGGTGTGATGTTTCAAAGCATGGGAGTCTTTTCTGCTTTCTGTCTGTGACACATACACACACACACACACACACACACACACACACACACACACAGCTTATACATTTTAAACCCAGTGTGTTTGTGGCTCAGCGTTTTTCATATTCAAAGATCAATAGTACCACCTGTCAGTGACAAACTGTATTACAGCCACAGCAGTGTGACTCCTGACAGTGTGGAGGGTTAAC
>NW_024675241.1:0-223 GCF_008729295.1 Plectropomus leopardus | reverse complement strand
AGATCCAAGTCTTTGACCTTAACTAATCCATGTCAGGAAGTCAACAGCGACAAATTGACCTCCTGTACCAGCATGTCCTCGTGTGCGAGTACGCGACGACTCATAAACACCAACACGCCGCATGACAAGTGAGACATCACAGAGGTCAATTACATGTCCTGCTGTCATAACATGAATCAACAGTCAGCGTTGATGATTAATCCTGACATGTGCATCATCTGCT
>NW_024675240.1:0-343 GCF_008729295.1 Plectropomus leopardus | reverse complement strand
GGTCAGGACGTTCCCACCCTGCACACACACACACACACACACACACATGCACACACGCACAGGTCAGGTCAGAGGTCAGAGGTCAGCAGTTGAAGCATTGTCTCGTTCTCTTCTGAGGTATTTTATTTTTACTGTTTCTTTGACGACCACGTTTCCCAGAATCCTCCCAAACCTTTTCCAGGACAAACTTTGACACAGACGGTGACCTTTGACCTTGTACCTGGTCGATGACGCTGATGGCGTCCCTGATGTTGATCTTCTGATACGCCTCCCACAGCTCGCTCTTCCTGTACACCGACTTCCTCAGCAGCAGCTTACTCAGGTAGTTCTTGTCAAACTGCTC
>NW_024675239.1:0-588 GCF_008729295.1 Plectropomus leopardus | reverse complement strand
GGGGGTTCTAGAGTTAAACAGGCCTGAGATCTGGTCTGGTGAGCAGCAGTTTTCAATTAGACAGAAGATATACTGAGACTGGAGACCTGCGTACATAATGCGGTATTTCTCTCTTGTGTTGACACAAAATGCACAATGATGAACTGCATCAAACTGTGCAAAACAAGCAATGTGACATTAAAACATGCTTCCACAGTCAAGACACACTGGTCTCATACATGAGACTGGCATTTTATCATCTCAGCCTCACCTGGAATATACCAACTGCTCAGGTGAGCACATTTTGAGCTAAAGACTAGATACAAAGAAAACGAAAGGATTAATTAATAAATATAGTAAAAAATTTAGTACTGAAATCACAGTTGACCTGTAAGCACACATGCAAACCCATACATGCAAATGCATTAACAGAATTTCATTCACTGCAACATAGTTTCACCCCTCCTTTCACAACTTGAGTCCAATAAGTCACTGCTCCTCATGATGCAAACCTGTTTTCAATATCACTGATTGAGCTCATGATCCACAGCTGCTTCACACACACACACACACACACACACACACACACACACACACACACACACACAC
>NW_024675238.1:0-240 GCF_008729295.1 Plectropomus leopardus | reverse complement strand
TTGCATAAAATATAATTTGGCTGTTGTTTAATACAGTCTAGACACTGACTGTGATATTGCAGAACAAATTAAGGCATGTAAAGTTGATTAATATATTGTTTTGGTTAATTAACAGGCAAAGTGGTTCCAAAAGAGGTAATCAACTTTACATACCTTAATTTGTTCTGCAGTATCACAATCAGGGTCTCAACTGTATGAATCTACAGCCAAATTATATATTATGGCATAAATAAAATAAGA
>NW_024675237.1:0-243 GCF_008729295.1 Plectropomus leopardus | reverse complement strand
AAAAACAGCTGAAAACAGCTGAAAACTGCATGAAATAGCGTGCTGAGACACGCTATAGCAAATAATATTGCAAAAATGGCCAGAAACACCATGAAAGATGGATCTGAAAAAATGACCCAAAAAGCAAGGCTATAGTAAGGCGAAAATGTCAAAAAATGCCATGTCCCAAAAACAGCTGAAAACAGCTGAAAACTGCATAAAATAGCGTGCTGAGTTACGCCATAGCAAAGAATGTTGCAAAAA
>NW_024675236.1:0-239 GCF_008729295.1 Plectropomus leopardus | reverse complement strand
ATTTAAAGTATGCAACTATGCAATGGCATGGCTTGGCAAGGTATTTTTTAAGCTGGTTTTCAGCTGTTTTCAGCTGTTTTTAGAACATGTCATATTTTCACATTTTTGCTGACTTGCATTTTCGGTGCAAAGAACAGGAAACTACATGCGGAGGGGTGGAAACTCCCCTACAACAGGAGAAGGAAGCTTCTACTCACACCTACCAGCCCATTGCCAGCAAATGAGGAGAGATGGACAGT
>NW_024675235.1:0-443 GCF_008729295.1 Plectropomus leopardus | reverse complement strand
ACGCCATGGCATTGAACGTTGCATAAAAAGGCCAAAAATTACATAATATGACATGTCGAAAAATGAGCCAAAAGGTAAGGCTATAGTATGGCGAAAAATGTCAAAAATGTCATGTTCTAAAAACAGCTTAAAACACCTGGAAAACACATAAAATAGCGTGCCGAGACACGTCATGGCATAGAACGTTGCAAAAACAACCCAAAACACCATAAAATGACATGTCAAAAAATGTGCCAAAAAGCAAGGCTATAGTATGGCGAAAAATGTCAAAAATGTCATGTCCCAAAAACAGTTCAAAATAGCTGAAAATTACATTAAACCGCGTGGTGAGACACGCCATGGCATAGAATGTAGCACGAGGGCCAAAACACTATAAAATGACATGTCGAAAAAATGACCAAAAAGGCAATGCTATAATATGACAAAAATGTCAAAAATGTCAT
>NW_024675234.1:0-213 GCF_008729295.1 Plectropomus leopardus | reverse complement strand
GTGTTTTCAGCTATTTTTGGGACATGTCATATTTTGACAATTTTGCCATACTATAGCCTTGCCTTTTCGGTCATTTTTTCAACATGCATTTTCATGGTGTTTTTGGCTGTTTCTGCAACATTCTATGCTATAGCGTGTCTTGGCACGCTATTTTATGCTGTTTTGAGGTGTTTTCAGCTATTTTTGGGACATGTCATATTTTGACATTTTTGC
>NW_024675233.1:0-1417 GCF_008729295.1 Plectropomus leopardus | reverse complement strand
TCCATCAATGATCCTGATCAGTGATCCTGATCAGTCCATCAATGATCACTGATGGACCCTAACAGCTTCTCCCGATGCTGAGAGGATCCACTTTTCTGCGGTAGAGTGGCTCTTGTCAGCATCAGAAGTTTTTGGGGTTTGGACTGAGTGCCGTGGACGGCGAGAGGATCTCCACTGGTGTCCTGAGCCGAACGGTGAGTCAGACCAGAGAGGAGAAACAAAACCGGAGGACGAAGAGTCGTTGGGAGCCAAACGGGCTCTGATGCAAGTTAGAAAAAGCATCGCAGGAAGTGAATGATTTCATCACCAGGTGGATTTTAATCGACTCCACTTCAGCTCAGAGATGTAGCAGGATCAAGGACCAATGAAATTTTGTTTTTTAAACTTTGTTTAAAAAATGACCCATAAATCTACCTTACCTGATGATATTGATGATATTGATGATATGGATATTGATGATATTGATTACGCTGATGATATTTGTCTCCTTTTCTTCAGTCCAGCTGTACGACTGCTCAGCCGGCCAATCGGATTGCTCTCAGTGCAGGGCGGTACCTCAGGAGTACGGCTGCGTGTGGTGCTCAGGAAGCCCCGCCCCCAGCTGTGTCTATAACCAGTCCTGTAGCAGCTCACCTGCAGACACCTGCCCACCCCCTCAGGTCTCACAGGTGAGTCTGACGCTCACCCTGCGCTCCAGTACCCATACTACCGTGCTATTCAGTACGCCAGAAAAAGATTGAGTATGTCCCAGTACGAAGTATGTGAAATGCAGTATGCCATAAATACCAGGATGTCCGACTGCGTCCGGCCGGATTTTGCAGTCTGCAAGTCAGCGTGCTTTTCTGGCTATTCTTACCCACAATCCTCTGCGCAGCTGCAGCTTCGTTACGTCTTGACAGCTGACAGAAGACATTAGGACATTAGGGGCCCGATGACCAGTCACATGGTCATAATAGAATATTTATAGTTTATATGAACAAAATAAATCATTCAGATAAAAACCAACAAAAATAAATGAAAATCAGTGACAGACAGAAGCACGTGGAGGCTAATAAACCAGCATGTACTGTATATGTACTACAGTACACCGTGTATACAGTTACAACTTTAGGGTTAAACGTTGTTACGTAACGGAAGCAGAGCTCTCCGGGTTAACCTCCATCTCTGCTGAGTTTGGCAAATGTCGATTTGTTTTATCTCCATGGTAACAGTTATATGAGAGAGAGGGTCAAAGTTCAGGGCGCAGTATTATGAAGAAGTACTATGTCCTGAGTGTGCTGTACTGTACGCAACAGTGTGTACTTTGTAAGCGCAGCCAGAGTACCTAACAAAGTACACAGAGACAGAACGTGATTCTGAACGCACCCACAGTGTGTGTGTGTGTGTGTGTGTGTGTGTGTGTGTGTGTGTGTGTGTG
>NW_024675232.1:0-393 GCF_008729295.1 Plectropomus leopardus | reverse complement strand
ATAGAAAGTTGCAAAATTGACCAAAAACACCATAATATAGCATCTTGAAAAAATGACCGAAAATGCAAGGCTATAGTATGACAAAAATGGCAAAATATGACACGTCCCAAAAATAGCTAAAACCAATGTAAAACAACTTAAAATAGCGTGGAGAGACACGCCATAGCACAGAAAGTTGCAAAAACCGCCAAAAACACCATCACATCAAACACACATCAAAGCATCTTGAAAAAATGACCAAAAAAGCAACATCATAATATAATGTTACGGCCCTGAGCCCTGAATTCTAATCCCCTCCTCTGGTTGCATGTGGATGTATTTATGTCTGTGTGCCAAACCATCCACCTGAGTTACAGGTGTCCCCAGAGGTCGTGGCCTTCCCGTTGGCTGGTG
>NW_024675231.1:0-254 GCF_008729295.1 Plectropomus leopardus | reverse complement strand
TTTGAAATTTTTTCCATACTATAGCCTTGCCTTTTCAGTCATTTTTTTCAACATGTATTATTATGGTGTTTTTGGCTGTTTTTGCACCATTCTATGCTATGGTGTGTTTCTTCACACTATTCTATGCTGTTTGGAGGTGTTTTCAGGTGTTTTTGGGACATGTCATATTTTGAAATTTTTTCCATACTATAGCCTTGCCTTTTCGGTCATTTTTTCAACATGCATTATTATGGTGTTTTGGGCTGTTTTTGCAA
>NW_024675230.1:0-244 GCF_008729295.1 Plectropomus leopardus | reverse complement strand
TTTATTAGTCTCAAATATGCACTCTTAATCCATATCAATACTAATATATCACAAAATAGCACTCTGCTATCAAGCACCATGTTATCTTTAACAAAGCTGACATGTAACTCTGAGCTGTAAAATAAATCACACAAGCCTTTTCTCCCCTTTGACTCCTTAATGTTAGATGAATTTACTCAAGAGCAGGACATTTTAAATTAACAGGCTGTTAGCGGCTAACGATATATGTTCAGTATATACAGTA
>NW_024675229.1:0-217 GCF_008729295.1 Plectropomus leopardus | reverse complement strand
AAAGCCCGCCAACATGTCCGACAGCCTGCTCCAGCAACTTGACATGACTAGACATGTCCAACATCTCCAGCACGGACATGTCCGAATGCCCACTCCAGCGCGAATATGTCCGACGGTCGCTAGAGCGCGGACATGTCCGACAGCTCCAACACGCGAACTCCAGCAAGCGCACAACTCTCAAAAGCAGGACACTGCTTCTCAACCCTCTCAAGCGCGC
>NW_024675228.1:0-232 GCF_008729295.1 Plectropomus leopardus | reverse complement strand
GCTGCTGCTGCTGCTGCTGCTGCTGCTGCGTCATGTGGTGGATCAGGATTCATGCAGAAAATCCTCCACATCTGGTTCAAGCTCTTCGCCGCAGATCTCGAGCCCTCACTCACCATCCCATGTCCCGGCAATGTGTTTTTATCATCATCATGAGACACGAGGACTGAGTGTGTGTGTGTGTGTGAGTGTGTGTGTGTGTGTGTGTGTGTGTGTGTGTGTGTGTGTGTGTGTG
>NW_024675227.1:0-390 GCF_008729295.1 Plectropomus leopardus | reverse complement strand
CTCTCTCTCTCTCTCTCTCTCTCTCTCTCTCTCTCTCTCTGCAGGCTACCCTCCTAGCAGACACCCTGTGAGTCAGGCGTCAATAATGAGGATCATTTTTCTGATCAGGGGTTTTCTGGGTAATTGGAGAGGTTGGGTCCGTCCCTGTCTGAGCGCCAGCAGGGCTTGTCTGCTGGGCTGACAGCCACCAAGGAACAGAGACAGAGGGAAGCTCACCAGGATGAAGGAGGGGGCGAGAGAGAGAAAGGAAGAAAAAAAGAGAACCTTTGAGTCTTTAAATGGACTCAAAAATGCAAATGTGAACATGTGAATGCTGCGCTTCCACACACAAACACACACAGACACACACACACACACACACACACACACACACACACACACACACACACA
>NW_024675226.1:0-994 GCF_008729295.1 Plectropomus leopardus | reverse complement strand
TGTGATCTTAAAATCAAAAGTCTAATCCAATCTTGGATTTAGAGAATTGTGCGTAAACTCCTGACAGTAGGATAAGCCTCTGTAAATCTATACAAAGGAGGAAAAATACAGAGATATACAGTGAATCCGCAAGAACTTTTAAAAATACTGTGACACAAATTTAAGACCATCCAGCCCAGCACTACTCTGCGCTACGAGAATGTGGTGCCTTAAAATATGGTATAAATATGACAACAGCGCTCCTAATGCGCCGTCTAGCTCCTAAAATAGGAAATTAAACTTTGGCAGCAAATGATGATATTGTGGCGGGCTGCCACAGAAAATAAATATGTGGGAAACCCTGCATGAATTGTCAAATGAACACAAGCAGTTTGTATTTTGAATGATTTTATTTAATTACCAGCAAATGAAGCCACATATAAAAATTTGATTCTTTGAAAAGGTTGCAGTGCATGCAGAGGTCAATCTCCTCTTACAGGCTCGACTCTGAAAACATAGCTGCTGGCATTATAAATGCCACAAGCTTGCAAAGTTTAACAGGCTGACTTTGTAAAGTTTCTTTATGAATGCATCACAAATACAGAAACCATCAGAAGAGTGATGTATATTTAAACAGTTAGCAGCTTTAGAATGTTTAGACCCAGTGGTCTCTGTATTGCTCAGAGGCCACATCGGCACTTCTAAGGTCAATTGTTTACTTGCATGTTACTCAGTGCATGAGTTAACACCATGAATCAACACCTTAAAGGTCAATATGACAACTTTGGCTGTTTTAATTGTTTTTATAGTCTCTCTTGCGTGACAAAAAAGTGCCAGAGCATCTTTCTATGTGCTCCTGCTGTACAACACCTGTGTGAATAAGCGACTGTGTGTTTACTGCTGTTTCATGCATGTAACGTTTGTGTGTGGTGTTGATGGTCATTCTGTCAAAGTACTCAGTGAGCAGGTGTGTGTGTGTGTGTGTGTGTGTGTGTGTGTGTGTGTGTGTGTGTGT
>NW_024675225.1:0-268 GCF_008729295.1 Plectropomus leopardus | reverse complement strand
GTGTGTGTGTGTGTGTGTGTGTGTGTGTGTGTGTGTGTGTGTGTGCGTGCGTGCGTGCTTGCGTGTGCGTGTGTGTATACCTCTCCCTGTGACTGGTCCATGTTCCTATTCTTTCTTATTCTTATTTGTGGAAATAACCTTTAATGCTCTGTTTCAGTTTCAAGTTGCATCTCTTTATGATGATGTAAATTCTTTAAAAACATTTTAATTATATTTCTTTCTCTCTCTCTCTCTCTCAGTGATTCAGTACACTACAGAGAATAAGGAA
>NW_024675224.1:0-200 GCF_008729295.1 Plectropomus leopardus | reverse complement strand
GCATCAGCACAGCTATCACCACGGTCAGGCACAGTCAAGGTTACAGCCAGGATCCAGGAAAACTAGGAAACAAGGGAGCAGGAATGCTCCCGAGAGGCAACAGGATTAGTGTAGTGCAATTCAACAGACCCAAGGTGGTGAGCAGTAAAAAGGATAAGCACTCAATGAGGATCCTAGAGTCACTGATCAGCAATTAGGAC
>NW_024675223.1:0-209 GCF_008729295.1 Plectropomus leopardus | reverse complement strand
CCTCTGGGAGAGTTATGAGTGTCTTCAAAAAGAAGCAGATGTGTGTGTAATGTTTGTGTGTGGGGGTGGAAGAGAGAGAAAAGATAAAGTTGTGATGAAATACATGTGTTTTGTGTGTGGTCATCTGTGTCTGAACAAAGAAAGAGAGAGAGAGAGAGAGATTGTGTGTGTGTGTGTGTGTGTGTGTGTGTGTGTGTGTGTGTGTGTGT
>NW_024675222.1:0-1021 GCF_008729295.1 Plectropomus leopardus | reverse complement strand
CAATAAAAATCTGCCTGGACTGTAGAGACATCTGGTTAAGTTCTTATTGGACACCCTGCAGCGGGCCAATTACACTTCAACCAGTCAGAATAGTTTTTACACATACTATAATATGGGGAAAAATGTCGAATTTTGATCCCTCCTAAAAATGGCTGAAAATGATATATAACTTGTAGAGATGTGTCATAGTATACAAAGTGGAAACAAAGGCCAAAAAAAGGCCAAAAACCTCATGATTTAGCATGTTGAAAAAAATTGCCAAAAATCACATACTATACAATGGCAAAAAATGTCAAATTTTGACCTGTCTCAAAAATGGCTGAAAATGACATATTATAGCTTGTAAGGACGTGTCACAGTATACAAAGTGGAAAAAAATGCCAAAAAAGTCCAAAAAGGTCATAAGTTAGCATGTTGAAAAAATGGCCAAAAGCGCAGTACTATAGTATGGCGAAAAATGTCAAATTTTGACCTGTCCCAAAAATGGCTGAAAATGACATATTATAACTTGTAGAGATGTGTCATAGTATACAAAATAGAAACAAAGGCCAAAAAAGTAAAAAAAAAAAACCTAATAATTTAGCATGTTGAAAAAATGGGCAAAAATCGCATACTATACTATGGTGAAAAATGTCAAATTTTGACCCATCTCAAAAATGGCTGAAAATGACACATTATAGCTTGTAGAGACGTGTTATACTATACAAAGTGGAAACAAAAGCCAAAAAAGTCCAAAAAGGTCATAATTTAGGGTGCTGAAAAAATGGCCAAAAATCGCATACTATGCTAAGGCGAAAAATGTCAAATTTTGACCCCTCCCAAAAATGGCTAAAAATGACATATTATAGCTTGTAGAGATGTGTCAATGTATACAAAGTGGAAACAAAGGCCAAAAAGGGCCGAAAACCTCATAATTTAGCATGTTGAAAGAAATGGCCAAAAATCACAAACTATACTATGGCGGAAAATGTCAAATTTTGACCCCTCCCAAAAATGGCTGAAAATGACATATTATAGCTTA
>NW_024675220.1:0-200 GCF_008729295.1 Plectropomus leopardus | reverse complement strand
AAAATGGCTGAAAACCACTTAGAATAACTCGTAGAGACGCGTCATAGCATAGAAAGTGGGAATAAAGGCCAAGAAATTCCAAAAAAACCTCATAATTCAGCATGTCCAAAAAATGGCCAGGAAGGCAATAGTATAGTATGGCGAAAAAAGTCAAATTTTGACCCCTCCTAAAAATGGTTAAAAATCACTTAGAATAACTC
>NW_024675219.1:0-300 GCF_008729295.1 Plectropomus leopardus | reverse complement strand
ATTTTATGCTGTTTTGAGGTGTTTTCAGCTGTTTTTGACACATGTCAAATTTTGACATTTTTGCCATACTATAGCCTTGCTTTTTTGGTCTTTTTTTTACATTCTATAATATGGTGAATTTGGCCATATTTGTACATTTTAATGCTATGGCGTGTCACACTATTTCATGCTGTTTTAAGGGGTTTTCAAGTGTTTTGGGGATATGTTAATTTTTCACAGTTTTGCAGTACTATAACCATGCTTACTTGTTCATTTTTTTTAGCATGCTATTGTCATAACAAGGCTCATGGGCCAAAACAA
>NW_024675218.1:0-292 GCF_008729295.1 Plectropomus leopardus | reverse complement strand
TTGCAAAAACTGACATAAACACCATTATTTGGCATGTCGAAAAAATGGCCCAAAAAGCAAGGCTATAGTAAGGCAAAAACGTCAAAAAATGACACGTCCCAAAAACAGCTGAAAACCACTTAGAACAGCATTAAATAGCATGCTGAGACGCGCCATACTACAGAAAGTTGCAAAAACGGATAAAAACACCATAATTTGGCATGTTGAAAAAATGGACCAAAAAGCAAGGCTATAGTAAGACAAAGATGTCAAAAAGTCACACGTCCCAAAAACAGCTATAAATAGCAGTAAA
>NW_024675217.1:0-257 GCF_008729295.1 Plectropomus leopardus | reverse complement strand
AATTTTTGAGCGGTTTTTGAATATTTTTTCAACACTGCACACTATAACATGCCTCTACATGCTATACTAAGTGGTTTTCAGCAGTTTTTGGAACGTGTCAAATTTTGAAAATTTCGCCTTGCTTCTTTGGTCATTTTTTCAACATGATATTTTTGGGTTTTGGGGCCATATTTGGAAGGTGTTTTTACACTGCACACTATAACATGCCTCTACATGCTATACTAAGTGGTTTTCAGCAGTTTTTGGAACATGTCAAA
>NW_024675215.1:0-307 GCF_008729295.1 Plectropomus leopardus | reverse complement strand
ACACACACACACACACACACACACACACACACACACAGAACATGTACAGTACATGATACACACAATCGTTTGTGCTGTGTGTATAAAAATGTGTGTGTGTGTGTGTTTTCAGGTTGTCCTCTCCTATTGACTGACTCTAATGAATGAATATCCTCCACTGTGTGTGTGTGTGTGTGTGTGTGTTTTTGTGTGTGTGTGTGTGTGTGTGTGTGTGTGTGCACCTTTTCTCTTTGTAATTGTTTTGTATGTTACCGTGTGTGTGTGTGTGTGTTGCAGCGTGTTCAGTACAGCAGAGAGTTATTGATTT
>NW_024675214.1:0-251 GCF_008729295.1 Plectropomus leopardus | reverse complement strand
GGTTTAAGTTGTTTTTAAGTGTTTTTGGGACATGTCACTTTTTGACAGTTTTGTCATACTATAGCCTTGCTTTTTGGGTCGGTTTTTCAACATGCCAAAATATGGTGTTTTTGTCCGTTTTTGCAACTTTCTATGCTATGGCATGTCTTAGCACGCTGTTTAATGCAGGTTTAAGTTGTTTTTAAGTGTTTTTGGGACATGTCACTTTTTGACATTTTTGCCATACTATAGCCTTGCTTTTTGGGTCATAT
>NW_024675213.1:0-255 GCF_008729295.1 Plectropomus leopardus | reverse complement strand
CACTGCACTGCAAAGTTAGTCTTTGCATTGTGTGTGTGTGTGTGTGTGTGTGTGTGTGTGTGTGTGTGTGTGTGTGTTTGTATGTCTGTGTGTGTTATTAATTTGTTAGCGTGTGGAGGTTTTCCTGTACAGCCATTAGTGAATCCAAGTGCTAATTACCACCCACAAGACCCCACTTCTGCTACTTTTAGGTGCGTGTGCATGTGCGCACACACACACACACACACACACACACACACACACACACACACACAC
>NW_024675212.1:0-1872 GCF_008729295.1 Plectropomus leopardus | reverse complement strand
TCACCAAGACAGACCGGTGCAGAGTCTGCATTACTGCAGACGCCGCACCGATCCGCCTGTTGATCTCCCGTTCCATCCTTCCCTCACTCGTGAACAAGACCCCGAGGTACTTAAACTCCTCCACTTGGGGCAGGACTTCATCCCCGATCCGGAGGGGTCACGCCACCCTTTTCCGGCTGAGAACCATGGTCTCGGATTTGGAGGTGCTGATTTTCATTCCAGCCGCTTCACACTCGGCTGCGAACCGATCCAGTGAGAGCTGAAGGTCAAAACAAAATATCTAAATACAAGCCACAGATTATATAAAACCAGGTGTAAATTACTATTAAATTACTTATTAGTTTTAACCCTTTGAAACATGCATCAACATCTGTTTGCTATGTTCAGGTGTCTTTTACAAGCTGTATGACGCTTTGAAAACTGAGTAAATTGGTTAGATTTCTTTTGAAAACATCTAGGGAAAAGGCAATGACTAACTTGACAAGAAATTTGTCATAAATTGTAAAAAAAACATTACGCAACAATCTGTTTAAAAAAGAGAATAAGAAAATAATCCAAAAGCTGGGAAAAATTTCCAGAAAACTACATTGAAAAATATGTGGAGTAATATTTACATAGAAAAACCTAGAAAAGTTTTTTCAAACAGAAATTCTGAGTAAATTTTTACAAGGGGCAATCTCAAGTTAACTTTATTTGCAGATAGAAGTTATTTTTTACAAGAATAACTCAAGTAACCTTTACTAGCAATTGTCAATATTTGCATTGAACTTAACTCTCCCTCTCCCTGAGCTACCACCTTATCGTGGTGGAGGGGTTTGCATGTCCCAGTGATCCTAGGAGCTCAGTTGTCGGGGGCTTTATGCCCCTGGTAGGGTCACCCATGGCAAACAGGTCCTATGGAAGGGACCAGACAAAGTGTAGCTCAACGGACCCCTTCTGATGAAAAAGATAAATGGTTCAAAGTTTCCCTCACCTGGACGTGGGTCACCGGGCCCCCCCGCCTCCAGCCAGGCCTGGGTGTGGGGCTCGATGGCGAGCGCCTGGTGGCTGGGCCTTTACCAATGGGGCCCAGCCAGGCACAGCCCGAAGAGGGGACGTGGGACCTCCTTCCCGTGGGCTCACCACCCGTAGGAGAGGCCAAAGGGGTCGGTGCCCGTTGAGTTGGGCGGCAGGCGGGGACCTTGGCGGTCCGATCCTTGGCTGCAGAAGCTAGCTCTGGGAAGGTGGAATGTCACCTCTCTGGTAGGGAAGGAGCCTGAGCTGGTGCGAGAAGTTCCGACTAGATATAGTCGGCCTCCCCTCGACACATAGCATGGGCTCCGGAACCAGTCTTCTCAAGAGGGGTTGGACTCTCTTCCACTCTGGAGTTGCCACTGGTGAGGGGCGCCGGTGAACGAGAGGGTAGCCTCCCTCCACCTTCAGGTGGAAGGACAGATCTGACTGTTACTTGTGCCTACGGTCCGGATATGGAGAAGGCATTCGATTGTGTCCCTCAGTGACTTCTGTAGGGAGTTCTCCGGGAATATGGGGTATCGGACCCCCTGATGCCGTCTGTTCCCTGTACAACCGGTGCCAGAGCTTGGTCTGCATTGCCGGCAGTAAGTCGGACTCATTTCCGGTGAGGGTTGGACTCCGCCAGGACTGCCCTTTGTCACCGATTCTGTTTTATGGACAGAATTTCTTGGCGCAGCCAGGGTGTTGAGGGGTTCTGGTTTGGTGACCTCAGGATTGGGTCCCTGCTTTTTGCAGATGATGTGGTCCTGTTGGCTTCATCAGGCCGTGACCTCCAGCTCTAACTGGATCGGTTCGCAGGCCAGGATGAGAATCAGCACCTCCAAATCCGAGGCCATGGTTCTCAGCCGGAAAAGGGTG
>NW_024675211.1:0-377 GCF_008729295.1 Plectropomus leopardus | reverse complement strand
AAGGCTATAGTATGGCGAAAAAGTCAAAAAATGACCCGTCCCAAAAACAGCTGAAAACACCTGACAAACACATTAAATAGCATGCATAAACATGCCATAGTATAGAATGTTGCAAAAACAGCCAAAAACACCATAATATGGCATGTTGAAAAACATGACCCAAAAAGCAAGGCTATAGTATGGCGAAAAAGTCAAAAAATGACCCATCCCCAAAACAGCCGAAAACACCTGAAAAACACATTAAATAGCATGCAGAAACATGCCATCATATAGAATGGTGCAAAAACAGCCAAAAACACCATAATATGGCATGTTGAAAAAATGACCCAAAAAGCAAGGCTATAGTATGGCGAAAAAGTCAAAAAATGACCCGTCCC
>NW_024675210.1:0-248 GCF_008729295.1 Plectropomus leopardus | reverse complement strand
CACACACACACACACACACACACACACACACACACACACACACACACCAATTACTAGTGGGGAACATTAAGCAACATTTGCATTTGTCTGTGACGATCATCAATAATTCATCCATCTATCCCAACATCTGGCATCAGCCGCTGTGGAAGCTGCAAAAAGCCACTCTGAATGATGCACGAGTGTGTGTGTATGTGGTGTGTAGTGTGTGTGTGTGTGTGTGTGTGTGTGTGTGTGTGTGTGTGTGTGTG
>NW_024675209.1:0-243 GCF_008729295.1 Plectropomus leopardus | reverse complement strand
GCAAGGCTATAGTATGGCAAAAAATGTCAAAATATGACATCTCCCAAAAAAGGCTGAAAACACCTCAAAACAGCATAAAGGAGCCTGCTGACGCATGCCATAGCATAGAATTTTGCAAAAACAGCCAAAAACACCATAATTTCTTATGTCGAAAAAATGACCGAAGAAGCAAGGCTATAGTATGGCAAAAAATGTCAAAATATGACATCTCCCAAACACAGCTTAAAACACCTCAAAACAGAA
>NW_024675208.1:0-246 GCF_008729295.1 Plectropomus leopardus | reverse complement strand
CCATAGCAAAGAAAGTTGCAAAAAAATACGAAAACAACATAATTTGGCATGCCGAAAAAATGACAAAAAATCCAAGACTATAGTATGGCAAAAATGTCAAAATTTGGCATGTCCCAAAAACAGCTCAAAATAGCTTAAAACAGCATTAAATAGCACGCCTAAACACACTATAGCATAAAAACGTTGCAAAAACGTCCACAAAAACTAAAAATTAACATGTTGAAAAAAATTACCCAAAGAACAAGG
>NW_024675207.1:0-238 GCF_008729295.1 Plectropomus leopardus | reverse complement strand
GTGTGTGTGTGTGTGTGTGTGTGTGTGTGTGTGTGTGTGTTTGACATAACAGGCAGTACACACAACTGCCATCCATCACCCACACACTGTCAGCAGGGGAGCAGAAGAGTACACACATATGCACACACATATACACACAAACACAAAGCCTTAGTGTGTACTCCAGTTTGGCACGGACTGAAGACAAATATACACACACACACACACACACACACACACACACACACACACACACACA
>NW_024675206.1:0-446 GCF_008729295.1 Plectropomus leopardus | reverse complement strand
TTATGAGGTTTTTGGCCTTTTTTGACCTTTATTCCCACTTTGTATACTATAACGTGTCTCTCCAAGGTATTCTATGTTGCTTTAAGCCATTTTTTAGGGGGGGTCAAAAGTTGACTTTTTTCGACATGCTATACTATTGCCTTGTCGGCCATTTTTTTGACATGCTAAATTATGAGGTTTTTGGCCTTTTTTGACCTTTATTCCTACTTTCTATACTATAACACGTCTCTACAAGCTATTCTATAACGTTTTACGCCATTTTTGGGAGCGGTCAAAAGTTGAGTTTTTTCGACATACTGTACTATTGCCTTCCCGGCCATTTTTTTGATATGCTAAATTATAAGGTTTTTGGCCTTTTTTGACCTTTATTCCCACTTTGTATACTATAACATGTCTCTAAAAGGTATTCTATGTCATTGAAAGCCATTTTTAGGAGGGGTCAAAAT
>NW_024675205.1:0-233 GCF_008729295.1 Plectropomus leopardus | reverse complement strand
ATGGTTTGCCTCAGAGGGCTTTACAGTGTACGACATCCCTCTGCCCTTAGACCCTCACATCACCCAAGGAAAACCCCCCGAAAAAGAACCCCTGTAACGAAAAAAAAGGAAGAAACCTCAGGAAGAGCGGTAGAGGATGATGAGGGATCCCTCTTCCAGGACGGACAGACGAGCAATAGATGTCGTAAATAACAAATGAAATACAATCATGGCAAAAAAGGAAAGAGAAAGAG
>NW_024675204.1:0-305 GCF_008729295.1 Plectropomus leopardus | reverse complement strand
GACCCTACCAGGGGCATGAAGCCCCCGACAACTGAGCTCCTAGGATCACTGGGAAACGCAAACCCCTCCACCACGGTAAGGTGGTAGCTCAGGGAGGGGTTGTCAGGTACAAAAATGTATTATGTTATGGTATCATGGCAACAAGTACAAATCTGTAAAATACAGATAAAATGCAGCAGCAATGAAGACAGGGAGCGCTCAGTTCATCATTCAGGTTACGTCTATTCAAAAATTCCCAATAAAACAATACATTACATGCCTCTGAGTGTCAGTTTCTATTTCAGTCCATAATGACTGGTTAAGGT
>NW_024675203.1:0-220 GCF_008729295.1 Plectropomus leopardus | reverse complement strand
GCTATAGTAAGGCTAAGAATGGATCGAAAAGGCACGTCCCAAAAACAGCTGAAAACACCTTTAAATAGTATAAAATAGCATGATACGACATTTCATAGCATAGAATGTTTCAAAAACGTCCTAAAACACCATAATAAAGCATGTCCAAAAAATGATCGAAAAGGCAAGGCTATAGTAAGGCTAAAAATGTCAAAATATGGCACGTCCCAAAAACAGCTTA
>NW_024675202.1:0-1000 GCF_008729295.1 Plectropomus leopardus | reverse complement strand
AAAAAATTACCCTAAAAGCAAGGCTATAGTATGGCAAAAACGTGAAAAAATGGCATGTCCCAAAAACTGTTTAAAACAGCTTTAAACTGCCTCAAATACTCTGCAGCGGCACGCCATAGCATAGAAACTTGCAATAAGGGCCAAAAAGAGCCTAATATGGCATGGTGAAAAAATCACTCTAAAAGCAAGGCTATAGTATGGCAAAACTTTCAATAAATGACACGTCCCAAAAACTGCTGAAAACAGCTTTAAACCACAACATATAGCATGCAGAGACAGGCCATAGCAGAGAGACTCGCAATAACGGCCGAAAACCCCATAATATGGCATGTCGAATAAATGGACAAAAAGCAAGGCTATAGTATGGCAAAAATGCCCAACAATGAAATGTCCCAAAACTGCTGAAAACAGTTTTCAACCGCTATATATAGCGTTCCGAAACACACCATAGCAGAGGAACTTGCAAAAACAACCGAAAACATGTCAAAATCATGACATGTCCCAAAAACTGCTGAAAACAGCTCAAATCTGCATTGAATAGCCTGCAGAGACACACCATCGCAGAGAAACTTGCAAAAACAACCGAAAACACCATAATATGGCACGTCGAAAAAATGACCCTAAAAGCAAGGCTATAGTATGGCAAAAATGTCAAAATATGACATGTCCCCAAAACAGCTGAAAACAGCTTTAAACTGTCTCAAATAGCCTGCAGAGACAGCCCATACCATAGAAACTTGCAACAACAGCCAAAAAGACCATAATATGGCATGTCGAAAAAAATGACCCAAAAAGCAAGGCTATAGTATGGCAAAACTTTCAAAAAATGACATGTCCCAAAAACTGCTGAAAACAGCTTAAATCTGCATTGAATAGCCTGCAGAGACAACCCATACCATAGAAACTTGCAACAACGGCCAAAAGGACCATAATATGGCATGTCGAAAAAATGGCCAAAAAGCAAGGCTATAGTATGGCAAAAATGCCCAACAAATGACAT
>NW_024675201.1:0-229 GCF_008729295.1 Plectropomus leopardus | reverse complement strand
AAAAAATGACACGTCCCAGAATCTGCTAAAAACAGCTTTAAACCACATTAAATAGCGTGCCGAGACACGCCATAGCATTGAAAGATGCAAAAACGGCCAAAAACACCATAATATGGCAAGTCGAAAAAATGACTCAAAGAGCAAGGCTATAGTATGGCAAAAATGTAAAAAAATGACACGTCTAAAAAAACAACTGAGAATGCATGAAACAGTGTGCTGAGATACACCA
>NW_024675200.1:0-259 GCF_008729295.1 Plectropomus leopardus | reverse complement strand
CCATGGCATGGAAATTTGCAAAAAGGGCCAACAACACCAGAATGTGACATGTGGAAAAAATGAGCGAAAATGCAAGGCTATAGTATGGCAAAATTGTCAAAAAATGACATGTCCCAAAAACAGCTGGAAACCACCTTAAATGACATAAAATAGCCTTCAAAACCACACCATGGCAGAGGAAGTTGTAAAAACAGCCAAAAACACCATAATTTGGCATGTGGAAAAAATGACTGAAAATGTAAGGCTATAGTATGGCAAA
>NW_024675199.1:0-203 GCF_008729295.1 Plectropomus leopardus | reverse complement strand
TGACATGTCCTAAAACCATCTGGAAACCACTTAGAATAGCATGTAGGTGCATGTTATCGTATACAGTGTTGAAAAAACTTCCAAAAACAGTCGGAAACCCCATAAAATAGTATGTTGACATAATGACCAAAAAGGCAAGGCTATAATAAGGCCAAAAACGTCCAAATTTGACGTGTCCTAAGAAAAGCTGAAAAGCACTTAGA
>NW_024675198.1:0-259 GCF_008729295.1 Plectropomus leopardus | reverse complement strand
TTTTTCGACATGCGATATCATGGTGTTTTTGGCTTTTTTGCAACAATCTATGCTATGGCGTGTCTTGGCACGCTATTTTATGCGTTTATCATAAAACGTGTGTGTTTTCAGCTGTTTTTGAGACATGTCATATTTTGACATTTCCAGCCTTACTATAGCCTTGCCTTTTTCAGTCATTTTTTTGACATGCTATATTATGATGTTTTTAGCCTTTTTTTGCAACATTCTATGCTATGGCATATCTCGGCACTTGATTTTA
>NW_024675197.1:0-212 GCF_008729295.1 Plectropomus leopardus | reverse complement strand
GGGGGGGTCTTGACACAGCAGTTGTGCAGCCCCCCCACCACAGACTGCCATTGTCCAGCGCAGCGTGGGCTCCAAAGTGATGAGAGGGGTGATAGCACAGCCAATTAAAATGAACATAATTACAAAGTCACCCCTTTGACTCCTGATCAGAATACACATGCATCAACACACACACACACACACACACACACACACACACACACACACACACA
>NW_024675196.1:0-230 GCF_008729295.1 Plectropomus leopardus | reverse complement strand
AAATTTTAAAGAAAACCTCTTTAACTTTACTATGAAGACAGAATTTGCACAATTTGTCACTGTCCTGATGGTTTATTTATACATGATGCCAAGATCCAATGTTTTAAGTTAAATATTCTTAAAAGTACTCATGACTTTATTCAAAGCTGACAAAGCATTTGGTCACTTAGCTTAATGCAAATAACACACACACACACACACACACACACACACACACACACACACACACA
>NW_024675195.1:0-216 GCF_008729295.1 Plectropomus leopardus | reverse complement strand
CACACACACACACACACACACACACACACACACACACACACACACACACAGCTACTCACACGTAACAAACATGCAGAAACACACCTGAAAAATACAGTTCACAGACACTGAGGCCTCACACACAGAAGACTTTTGCTCTTTGTGTGTGTGTTGTGTGTGTATTTGGTGTGTGTATGCATGTGTATGCGTGTGTATGCGTGTGTGTGCGTGTGTGTG
>NW_024675194.1:0-294 GCF_008729295.1 Plectropomus leopardus | reverse complement strand
TACAGGGAAGTTTTCATTTGAGACGACTTTATCAATATTATCGAAAAAACAGTCATTTTAGAGGACTGCTGCTGTGTTGTTGTGTTTTTTGTGTGTTTTCTTTTCAGTGGACGTGTTTGAGCAGCTGAACATCAGTTTGTTTTTCCTCTGATTCCTGTTTTCAGTTTTCGGGGGGAATGACTTTGTGACGAAACTCACACAGACGCTGCAGTTTTTACACATACTCGCAAAAACACATTAGCTGTGGACACACACACACACACACACACACACACACACACACACACACACACA
>NW_024675193.1:0-388 GCF_008729295.1 Plectropomus leopardus | reverse complement strand
CATGTTGAAAAAATGACCAAAGAAGCAAGGCTATAGTAAGGCAAAAATGTCAAAAATGGCATTTCCCAAAAACTGCTGAAAACCACATTAAACTACTTGAAATAGCCTTCCAAAACACGCCATAGCAAAGAAAGATGCAAAAAGGAACAGAAAATCAATAATTTGGCATGTTGAAAAAATGACCAAAGAAGCAAGGCTATAGTAAGGCAAAAATGTCAAAAATGTCATTTCCCAAAAACTGCTGAAAACCACATTAAACTACTTCAAATAGCCTTCCAAAACACGCCATAGCAAAGAAAGATGCAAAAAGGAACAGAAAATCAATAATTTGGCATGTTGAAAAAATGACCAAAGAAGCAAGGCTATAGTAAGGCAAAAATGTCAAAAA
>NW_024675192.1:0-264 GCF_008729295.1 Plectropomus leopardus | reverse complement strand
GCATGTTGAAAAAATGGCCAAAAAAGCAAGGCTATAGTATGGCAAAAATGTCAAAATATATCATGTCCCAAAAACAGCTTAAAACACATCAACATAATATAAAATATCCTGTCAAGACACGCCATAGCATAGAATGTTGCAAAAACAGCCAAAAACACCATGATAATGCGTGGTGAAAAAACGACCGAAAAAGCAAGGCTATAGTATGGCAAAAATTTCAAAATTTAACAAGTCCCAAAAACTGCTGAAAACACCTGAAAATAG
>NW_024675191.1:0-1167 GCF_008729295.1 Plectropomus leopardus | reverse complement strand
TGTGTGTGTGTGTGTGTGTGTGTGTGTGTGTGTGTGTGTGTGTTCCAGATGATCACAGTGGAGTAGAAGTTAAAACAGACATAGTCAAGGTCTTTTCTTTTTTTACTTTTTATTTTTTCAGATTTATGAATTAAACAGGGATATGTGTTGTGAATTTTATCATTTGAGTTTATATTAAAATTCTATTGAATCTTTACAGCCCAGCCTATACTATGTTTTTTCCCTTTTATATTAGCCAAGGGCATGTCTGACGGTGAACATAAATGTTTTATTTGAGTTTCACTCTTGTAAGATCTCTGTGCCACTGTAATTAAAAAAGAATATATAAGCGTGGACCCAGATGTCTGTTAAAACATTTGAACACCATCCGTTTTCTCATAAAGAAACTTACCACCAGCTGATCTCAGCGCTACAATAAGCTGGATGGCTGCAGCTGATCTCAGAGGCTACAGGAGTCTGCCTCTGATGTCTGTTTTTTATGACCTTTGTTGATCCATTGAGATGAGACTAAAGAGGGCTTTGTAGATACTGGTACTTTAATGGTTTTATGTCTGTGACCTGGCCTGTCTCTGAACGTATTACCCAAGTCAAATCACACTGATGAATAGAAGGAGCAGGTGGTGTCATAAAAGTCTGGAGGTTAGAGGCTGTTGTGCACGTTAGAGTAGACTTTTCTTACTGTGATGCATACTTTTTATAGGTTGCACTGTGGTACACTGGCACACAAAATTACTACGGTGTGAGTGGCCATATTTAAACACAACAAAACAGGTTTTCTTTGAGTGTGTGCTTGTGTATTTGAGTGCACGTTTGCCATAATGGCATATTGGTGTAATGTACGCACAGTAAAGAGCTGCTGTACCAGAGTGCTCCTAAGGGAGATGAATCTCCACACCCTTAGAACATGCACTTATGCTCACTCACATACGCACGCACGTGCACACGCGCGCGCACGCACGCACGCACACACACACACACGCACAAGCACACCCCTGAAGCAGAAGGGCTTGAAATAGACTAAAACACACAGGGTAACTGTTGGAGCCATCACAACGTTGCTTGTTTTCCACCTTCTGTCTCTCTCTGTCTCACAGTTGCTCCTCTGGTACCCCTTTAACAGACACACACACACACACACACACACACACACACACACACACACACACA
>NW_024675190.1:0-283 GCF_008729295.1 Plectropomus leopardus | reverse complement strand
CGTTGAGAAGAGCCAGATGAGGTGGCTCGGGCATCTAATTAGGATGCCTCCAGGACGCCTCCCTGGTGAGGTGTTCAGGGCACGTCCCACCGGTAGGAGACCCCGGGGAAGACCCAGGACACGCTGGAGAGACTATGTCTCTCGGCTTGCCTGGGAACACCTTGTAATCCCCTGGAAAGAGCTGGACGAAGTGGCCGGGGAGAGGGAAGTCTGGGCTTCCCTGCTTAGGCAGCTGTCCCCGCGACGCGACCCCGGATAAGCGGAAAAGAAGGTTAAGGTGAAG
>NW_024675189.1:0-213 GCF_008729295.1 Plectropomus leopardus | reverse complement strand
TGTGTGTGTGTGTCTGTCTCTGTGTGTGTGTGTGTGTGTGTGTGTGTTTCAGTCGGAGCTCCGTTCGGCAGTGTGATGTACGAGTTTGTGGGGAAGCGAGCTCCATTCCTGATCCTCGCCTTCCTCGCCGTGTTTGATGGAGGTAAATAAAGTGGACTCAGGTCCCGCTAAGACTCATGGGAACTGTAGTTCTTTTAATGTTAACAATGTAAT
>NW_024675188.1:0-322 GCF_008729295.1 Plectropomus leopardus | reverse complement strand
CATAAAACCACGCCACTAAAGTATTACACGCATCAAATGTGTATATTGTAATGTTACTTAAATTTATATACAAAAGCGGCGGTTGGTGCGGCAGCCATCGTCTCCTTCTTCTCCTCTTCCAAAACTCTTCCATTGCATTGTGGGATACGCAGCACAAAGTAGTGTACATTGCTTGTTCACTCAATTTTGCGGTGCATTGTGGGTGTTTTCTCGTCCACTACATAGTGGATGAAATTAATCGCAGAGAATTCGAACAACACTACAAAATGGCGAAAACACCGGTGTTTGACAGGTACTATTTAGTGCTGCTGCCAGTTGACGA
>NW_024675187.1:0-299 GCF_008729295.1 Plectropomus leopardus | reverse complement strand
AGAAATCACTCAAAAAGCAAGGCTATAGTAAGGCAAAAGGCAAAAATGTCAAAAAATGACATGTCCTAAAAACAGTTGAAAACAGTTGAAAACTACATTAAATAGCGTGACGAGACATGCCCTAGCATAGAAAGTTGCAAAAACGTCCAAAAACACCATAATTTGGCACGTCGAAAACAAGACCCAAAAAGCAAGGCTATAGTAAGGCAAAAGGCAAAAATGTCAAAAAATGACATGTCCCAAAAACAGCTGAAAACAGCTGAAAACCACATAAAATAGCGTGACGAGACACACCAAAG
>NW_024675186.1:0-633 GCF_008729295.1 Plectropomus leopardus | reverse complement strand
CAAAAACACCAGAATATAGCATGTCAAAAAATGACCAAAACAGCAAGACTATAGTATGGCAAAAATGTCAAAAAATTACGTGTCCCAAAAACTGCTTTAAATACTTCATATCAGCATGAAATAGTGTGCTGAGACACGCCATAGCATTAAAACCTGCAAAATTTGCCAAAAACACCAAAATATAGCATGTCAAAAAAATCACCAAAACAGCAAGACTATAGTATGGCAAAAATGTCAAAAAATGACGTGTCCCAAAAACTACTTTAAACACTTCAAATCAGCATGAAATAGCGTGCTGAGACATGCCATATCATTAAAACCTGCAGAAATGGTCAAAAACACCAAAATATAGCATGTCAAAAAAAATGACTAAAAAAGCAAGGCTATAGTATGGCAAAAATGTCAAAAGATGACATGTCCCAAAAACAAGTAAAAACACTTCAAATCAGCATGAAATAGCGTGCTGAGACACGCCATAGCATTAAAACCTGCAGAAATGGCCAAAAACACCAAAATACAGCATGTCAAAAAAATGACCCAAAAAGCAAGGCTATAGTATGGCAAACATGGCAAAATATGACGTGTCCCAAAAACTGCTTTAAACAGTTCAAATCAGCATGAAATAGCGTGCTG
>NW_024675185.1:0-665 GCF_008729295.1 Plectropomus leopardus | reverse complement strand
AACACCTCAAAACAGCATAAAATAGTAAGCTAAGACACACCATAGCTAAAAATCTTTCAAAAAAAAGCCAAAACCACCAAATACTGCACGTCCAAAAAATAAACAAAAAGGCCAGACTATAGTATGGAAAAATAGAAAGAATGTTGCAAAAACGGCCAAATAAAGAAAAATAATGCATGTCAAAAAAATGACCAAAAAGGCAAGGCTATAGTATGGCAAAAATGTCACAAAATGACATATCCCAAAACAGCTGAAAACATCTCAAAACAACATAAAATAGCATGCTAAGACGTGCCATAGCATAGAATGTTGCAAAAACTGGGCAAAAACACGATGATAATAATGCATGTCAAAAAAATGACCAAAGAGGCAAGGTTATAGTATGGCAAAAATGTCAAAATATGACATGTCCCAAAAACAGCTGAAAACATCTCAAAACAGAATAAAATAGCATGCAAAGACATGCCATAGCATATAACGAAAATTTAATGAAAATTGCCAAAAACACCATAATAATGTATGTCAGAAAAATGACTGAGGCGAGGCGATAATATGGCTAAAAATGTCAAAAAATATTCCTCAAAAAACTGAAAACTCCTAAGAACAGCATAAAATGATATGCCAAGACACGCCATAGCATAGAATGTTGCAAAAACGGCCAAAAA
>NW_024675184.1:0-222 GCF_008729295.1 Plectropomus leopardus | reverse complement strand
AAAAAAACAGTCAAAATCAACATAATAATGCATGTTGAAGAAATGACCAAAACACCAAGGCTATAGTATGGCAAACATGTCAAAATATGACATGTCTTAAAAACAGTTGAAAACACCTGAAAATGGCATTAAATAGTGTGCCAAGACACGCCATAGTATTGACTGTTTCAAAAACAGCCAAAAACAGCATAATGATTCATGTCCAAAAAATGAACAAAAAGG
>NW_024675183.1:0-276 GCF_008729295.1 Plectropomus leopardus | reverse complement strand
GCATTTTCATGGTGTTTTTTGCCATTTTTGCAGCATTCTATGCTATGCCATGTCTTGGCACGCTCTTGTGTACTGTTTTACAGTGTTTTCAGCTATTTTTGGGACATGTCACATTTTGACATTTTTGCCATACTATAGCCTTGCTTTTTCGGTCATTTTTTGGACATGCATTTTCATGGTCTTTCTGGCTGTTTTTGCAGCATTCTATGCTATGGCGTGTCTTGGCGCACTCTTTTATACTGTTTTAAGGTGTTTTCAGCTAGTTTTTGGACATTT
>NW_024675182.1:0-222 GCF_008729295.1 Plectropomus leopardus | reverse complement strand
CCTTTTTGTTCATTTTTTGGACATGAATCATTATGCTGTTTTTGGCTATTTTTGAAACAGTCAATACTATGGCGTGTCTTGGCACACTATTTAATGCCATTTTCAGGTGTTTTCAACTGTTTTTAAGACATGTCATATTTTGACATGTTTGCCATACTATAGCCTTGGTGTTTTGGTCATTTCTTCAACATGCATTATTATGTTGATTTTGACTGTTTTTTT
>NW_024675181.1:0-266 GCF_008729295.1 Plectropomus leopardus | reverse complement strand
TTGAAAACTACATTAAATAGCGTGCCGAGACACGCCGTAGCATAGGAAGTTGCAAACATGGACAAAAACACCATAATTTGGCACGTCGAAAACAAGACCCAAAAAGCAAGGCTATAGTAAGGCAAAAGGCAAAAATTTCAAAAAATGACATGTCCCAAAAACTGCTGAAAATAGTTGAAAACCACATTAAATAGCATGCCTACACACGCCATAGCATAGAAAGCTGAAAAAATGGACGAAAACACCATAATTTTGCATGTCAAAAA
>NW_024675180.1:0-2164 GCF_008729295.1 Plectropomus leopardus | reverse complement strand
CCTCAAAACAGCATAAAATGGCGTCCTGTGGCACGCCATAGCATAGATTGTTGCAAAAACGTGCAAAAACACCATAATAATGCATGTTGAAAAAATGACCGAAAAGGCAAGGCTATAGTATGGCCAAAAATGTCAAAAATGAAATTTCCCAAAAACTGTTTAAGACACCTAGAAACAGCATAAAATAGCGCCCTGAGGCACGCTATAGCATAGAATGTTGCAAAAACATCCAAAAACACAATAATAATGCATGTTGAAAGAGTGACTGAAAAGGCAAGGCTATAGTATGGCAAAAAATGTCAAAAATGACATTTCCCAA
This sequence comes from Plectropomus leopardus, assembly GCF_008729295.1. Classification (NCBI taxonomy): domain Eukaryota; kingdom Metazoa; phylum Chordata; class Actinopteri; order Perciformes; family Serranidae; genus Plectropomus; species Plectropomus leopardus. The sequence goes on along the minus strand of NW_024675180.1, from coordinate 1,845 downwards.
AAAACAACTAAAAACACCTCAAAACAGCATTAAAAAGCATACAAAGAGACGCAATAGCATACATTGTTGCAAAAACGTCCAAAAACACCATTATAATGGATGTTGAAAAAATGACCGAAAGGGCAAGGCTATAGTATGGCAAAAAATGTCAAAAATGACATATCCCAAAAAGAGTTTAAAACACCTCAAAATAGCATAAAATAGTGTCCCGAGAGACGCCATAGCATAGAATTTTGCAAAAACGTCCAAAAACACTATAAAAATGCATGTTGCAAAAATGACCGAAAAGGCAAGGCTATAGTATGGCAAAAAATGTCAAAAATGACATTTCCCAAAAAACAACTAAAAACACCTCAAAACAGCATTAAAAAGCATACAAAGAGACGCAATAGCATACATTGTTGCAAAAACGTCCAAAAACACCATAATAATGCATGTTGAAAAAATGACCGAAAAGGCAAGGCTATAGTATGACAAGAAATGTCAAAAATGACATTTCCCAAAAACAGTTTAAAACACCTCAAAACAGCATAAAATAGCATCCTGTGGCACGCTATAGCATAGAATGTTGCAAAAACATCCAAAAACACAATAATAATGCATGTTGAAAGAGTGACTGAAAAGGCAAGGCTATAGTATGGCAAAAAATGGCAAAAATGACATTTCCCAAAAAACAACTAAAAACACCTCAAAACAGCATTAAAAAGCATACAAAGAGACGCAATAGCATACATTGTTGCAAAAACGGCCAAAAACACCATAATAATGCATGTTGAAAAAATGACCGAAAGGGCAAGGCTATAGTATGGCAAAAAATGTCAAAAATGACATATCCGAAAAAGAGTTTAAAACACCTCAAAATAGCATAAAATAGCGTCCCGAGAGACGCCATAGAATAGAATTTTGCAAAAACGTCCAAAAACACTATAAAAATGCATGTTGCAAAAATGACCGAAAAGGCAAGGCTATAGTATGGCAAAAAATGTCAAAAATGACATGTCCCAAAAACAGTTTAAAACACCTCAAAACAGCATAAAATAGCATCCCGTGGCACGCTATAGCATGGAATGTTGCAAAAATGTCCAAAAACAATATAAAAACGCATGTTGAAAAAATGACAGAAAAGGCAAGGCTATAGTATGGCAAAAAATGTCAAAAATGACATGTCCCAAAAACAGTTTAAAACACCTCAAAACAGCATGAAATACTGTACCAAGAGACGCCATAGCATAGAATGTTGCAAAAACGTCCAAAAACACTATAAAAACGCATGTTGCAAAAATGACTGAAAAGGCAAGGCTATAGTATGGTAAAAAATGTCAAAACTGACATTTCCCAAAAAACTGCCGAAAACACCTCAAAACAGCACAAAATAGCGTCCTGTAGCACGCCATAGCATAGAATGTTGCAAAAACGTCCAAAAACACCATAATAAGGACCGTTGCAAAAATGACCGAAAGGGCAAGGCTATAGTATGGCAAAAAATGTCAAAAATGACATTTCCCAAAAACAGTTTAAAACACCTCAAAACAGCAATAAAAAGCATACAAAGAGACGCCATAGCATACATTGTTGTAAAAACAGCCAAAAACACCATTATAATGGATGTTGAAAAAATGACCAAAAAGGCAAGGCTATAGTATGGCAAGAAATGTCAAAAATTATATTTCCCAAAAACAGTTTAAAACATCTTCAAACATCATAAAATAGCGTCACGAGAGACGCCATAGCATAGAAAGTTGCAAAAACGTCGAAAAACACCATAATAAGGCACATTGCAAAAATGACCAAAAAGGCAAGGCTATAGTATGGCAAAAAATGTCAAAAATTACATTTCCCAAAAAA
>NW_024675179.1:0-267 GCF_008729295.1 Plectropomus leopardus | reverse complement strand
CATCCAAAAAGAGTCCAAAACCCCAATAAATAGCATGTTGAAAAAATGACCAAAACAGCAAGGCTATAGTATGGCGAAAATGTCAAAATTTGACATGTCCCAAAAACAGCTGAAAAGCACTTAGTATGGCGTGCAGAGGCCTGTTATAGTATTCGGTGTTGAAAAAACATCCAAAAAGAGTCCAAAAACCCATGAAATACCATGTTGGGAAAATGACCAAAAAAGCAAGGCTATAGTATGGCGAAAATGTCAAAATTTGACATGTCC
>NW_024675178.1:0-212 GCF_008729295.1 Plectropomus leopardus | reverse complement strand
TGGAAAAATGTCAAAATATGACATGTCCCAAAAACAGCTAGAAACACATCAAAACAGCATAAAACAGCGTCCCAAGACACGCCGTAGCTTAGAATGTTGTAAAAACGGCCAAAAACACCAAAATACTGCACGTCGAAAAAATGACCAAAAAAGCGAGGCTAGTCGGGCTAAAAACGTCAAAATATGGCATGTCCCAAAAACAGCTGGAAACA
>NW_024675177.1:0-204 GCF_008729295.1 Plectropomus leopardus | reverse complement strand
CCCTGCTTACTGTGTTCGTGTGTGTGTGTGTGTGTGTGTGTGTGTGCCAAATGCATGTAAATAAGGCACTAGTCAGTCAAAACATGACTAGAGTACTGAGTCATTAGCCGTGGTTTTACTACCTAATTACCATTCGCCTGGCCAGGCAGCTCACCAGACACACACACACACACACACACACACACACACACACACACACACACA
>NW_024675176.1:0-369 GCF_008729295.1 Plectropomus leopardus | reverse complement strand
TCGCGCACCAGCTCAGGCTCCTTCCCCACCAGAGAGGTGACATTTCATGTCCCCAGAGCTAGCTTCTGCAGCCGAGGATCGGACCGCCAAGGTCCGCAAACCCCTCCACCGCGATAAGGTGGTAGCTCAGGGAGGGGCATAAACAGCCAAAAACACCATAATAATGCATGTTGAAAAAATGGCCGAAAAGGCAAGGCTATAGTATGGAAAAATGTCAAAATATGACATGTCCCAAAAGCAGCTGAAAACACCTCAAAACAGCATAAAATAGTGTGCAGAGATATGCCATAACACAAATATGTGCATAAACAGCCAAAAACACCATAATAATGCATGTTGAAAAAATGACCGAAAAGGCAAGGCTATAGT
>NW_024675175.1:0-239 GCF_008729295.1 Plectropomus leopardus | reverse complement strand
TTTTGCCACACTATAGCCTTGCTCTTTTTTGGGCGATTTTTTGGTCACTGTATATTATTGTCTTTTGCGCCATTTTTGCATGTTTAAATGCTATGGCGTGTCTCAGCACACTATTTTATGCTGGTTAGATGTGTTTTAAGCTGTTTTTGGGACATGTCATTTTTTGACATTTTTGCCATACTATAGCCTTGCTTTTTTTTTTGGTGATTTTTTGGACATTGTATATCATTGTCTTTTGG
>NW_024675174.1:0-274 GCF_008729295.1 Plectropomus leopardus | reverse complement strand
TATAGTATGGCAAAAATGTCAAAATATGACATGTCCCAAAAACATGTCAAGACACGTCATAGCATAGAATGTTGTAAAAACGGCCAAATATATCATAATAATGCACGTCAAAAAAATGACTGAAAAGGAAAGGCTGTTGTAAGGCAAAAATGTCAACATATGACGTGTCCCAAAAACGGCTGAAAACACCTCAAAAAAGCATAAAACAGCGTGCCAAGACACGCCACAGCATAGAATGTTGCAAAAACCACCAAAAACACCATAACCATGTATG
>NW_024675173.1:0-245 GCF_008729295.1 Plectropomus leopardus | reverse complement strand
CAGAATATATATTTATATATATATATGTATATATGTCCATTAAAATTGCCCCAAAATTGCCATTGCCAAAGCAAACCAGACTCAAGGTAAATAAACTGTAACTTTATCATTGTAAACATGCTTTAATCAATTTGACAGAAACAAAAAAAACTCATTGTATAACAAAGAAAACATTTTGGTGGTCTTTCCACTTTCCATTAATTACATGGCGTCTGGTGGCTTTGGCTATCGCAGTTTTACAACTG
>NW_024675172.1:0-265 GCF_008729295.1 Plectropomus leopardus | reverse complement strand
CTAAAGTTGACGAGGAGGACAATGTTACATTTTACCTGATGATAACTTTGGGCTCAGTTTCTGTACTTTTTATCATCAGTATCATCGTGCTGATTGCAATGCAGTGCTCCAAATCCACAGACTATACTTCAAAATATCTCCAAGAGACTAATTATGATGGGACACTGTGTCACAGCATCCAGTACAGATCTGGAGACAAACGGTACATGTTAGTTGGACCCAGAATGAGTATAGGATCTACTATAGTCCCTGGCAGCCATGCGAA
>NW_024675171.1:0-886 GCF_008729295.1 Plectropomus leopardus | reverse complement strand
GGATGTTGAAAAACTGACTCAAAAAGCAAGGCTATAGTAAGGCAAAAATGTCAAAATATGACATGTTCCAAAAACAGCTGAAAACACCTCAAAACAGCATGAAATAGCGTGCCAAGACATGCTATCACAAAGAAAGTTGCAAAAACGGCCAAAAACACCATCAGAATGCATGTTGAAAAAGTGACCCAAAAAGCAAGGCTATAGTAAGGCAAAAATGTCAAAATATGACATGTCCAAAAACCAGCTGAACACACCTCAAAAAAGAATAAAATAGTGTACCAAGACATGCCATAGCATAGAAAATTACAAAAACGGCCAAAAACACCATAATAATGCATGCTGAAAAAGTGACCCAAAAAGCAAGGCTATAGTAAGGCAAAATTGTCAAAATATGACTTGTCCAAAAAACAGCTGAAAGCACCTCAAAACAGTATAAAATAGTGTGGCAAGACATGTAATAGCATAGACAATTGCAAAAACGGCCAAAAACACCATAAGAATGCATGTTGAAAAAGTGACCCAAAAGGCAAGGCTATAGTAAGGCAAAATTGTCAAAATATGACTTGTCCCAAAAACAGCTGAAAGCACCTCAAAACAGCATAATATAGCGTGCCAAGATATGCTATAACAAAGAAAGTTGCAAAAACGGTCAAAAACACCATAATAATGCATGTTGAAAAATGACCCAAAAAGCAAGGCTATAGTAAGGCAAAATTGTCAAAATATGACTTGCCCAAAAACACCTGAAAACTCCTCAAAACAGCATAAAATACCGTGCCAAGACATGCTATAACAAAGAAAGTTGCAAAAATGGTTAAAAACCCCATAATAATGCATGCTGAAAAAGTGACCCAAAAAGCAAGGCTATAGTAAGGTAAAATCGTCA
>NW_024675170.1:0-261 GCF_008729295.1 Plectropomus leopardus | reverse complement strand
ACACACACACACACACACACACAGACACATGCGCACACAAATACTCAATGCCTGAATCTTGGCTGCATATCAGAGTTCATTTCACATGGCATGGAAACCTCTGCTTACATTTTCCTCGAAGTTTACTCAGTTTTTGGTGTGTGTGTGTGTGTGTGTGTGTGTGTGTGTGTGTGTGTGTGTGTTTGCAGGCAGGAATTGGCACTTGTGTAAATGTGTGAGATCAGGTATCCAGGTGCATCATTTATCCCCTCAGCAGATGTT
>NW_024675169.1:0-1023 GCF_008729295.1 Plectropomus leopardus | reverse complement strand
TGCAGTTTTCATCAGTTTTCAGCTGTTTTTGGGACATGTCATTTTTTGACATTTTTGCCATACTATAGCCTTGCTGTTTGGGTCATTTTTTCAATATGCCATATTATGGTGTTTTTGGCTGTTTTTGGAAAATTGTATGCTATGGCGTGTCTTTAAACACTATTTCATGCAGTTTACAGCTGTTTTCAACAGTTTTTGGGACATGTCAATTTTTGACATTTTTCCATACTATAGCCTTGCTTTTTTGGTCGTTTTTTCAACATGCAATATTGTGGTGTTTTTGGCAGTTTTTGCAACATTTAATGCCATGGCATGTCTCAGCATGCTATTTTATGCAGTTTTCATCAGTTTTCAGCTGTTTTTGGGACATGTCATTTTTTGACATTTTTGCCATACTATAGCCTTGGTGTTTGGGTCATTTTTAGACCATGCCATTTTATGGTGTTTTTGGCTGCTTTTTGGAAAATTGTATGCTATGGCGTGTCTTAACACACTATTTTATGCAGTTTTCATGAGTTTTCAGTTGTTTTTGGGCCATGCCATTTTTGACATTTTTGCCATACTATAGCCTTGGTGTTTGGCTCATTTTTTGAACATGCCATTTTATGGTTTTTTTGGCTGTTTTTGGAAAATTGTATGCTATGGCGTGTCTTTAAACACTATTTCATGCAGTTTACAGCTGTTTTCAGCAGTTTTTGGGACATGTCAATTTTTGACATTTTTTCCATACTATAGCCTTGCTTTTTTGTTCGTTTTTTCAACATGCAATATTGTGGTGTTTTTGGCAGTTTTTACAGCATTTAATGCCATGGCATGTCTCAGCATGCTATTTTATGCAGTTTTCATCAGTTGTCAGCTGTTTTTGGGACATGTCATTTTTGACATTTTTGCCATACTATAGCCTTGCTGTTTGGGTCATTTTTTCAACATGCCATATTATGGTGTTTTTGGCTGCTTTTTGGAAAATAATATGCTTTGGCGTGTTTCAGCATGCTATTTCATGCAGTTTTTATCAGTTTTCAG
>NW_024675168.1:0-257 GCF_008729295.1 Plectropomus leopardus | reverse complement strand
ATTCCACTTTGATTCACATATTTTACCTATCAGGTGTCAAATATTTTGGAAGTCCCTCGGTGAAAGTATTGGCAGGCTCCTTGCATTGATTGCGCAGCTGTGGTTTCAATATTTTAGTTTTACACATGTGTAAAGGTCAAGTGTGTGGTATTCAGTGGCATCCAGGGGTGACGCTGCAGAACTGAAACTTTTCCTTTTATTGTGAAAACATGAAAATGTGGAAACGTTGATGGCACCATCTCAAGCCTTTGTTTGAT
>NW_024675167.1:0-268 GCF_008729295.1 Plectropomus leopardus | reverse complement strand
GTGTGTGTGTGTGTGTGTGTGTGTGTGTGTGTGTGTGTGTGTGTGTGGCGGCACTTCCTGGTGTGACTCGCAGGCGGACAGATTGTTAGAAGCTGCTCTGTGATTAAACCTGTTTTAATCTCAACACAAACACACACACACACACACACATTGAAACACATACACTGACACAAAAACTCACACACACAAACACTCAGACACACTGACCCAAACACAGACTCACACATACACACAGATGCACACACACACACACACACACACACACACA
>NW_024675166.1:0-285 GCF_008729295.1 Plectropomus leopardus | reverse complement strand
ACATGGATGGTAGTGTGCACATGTTATCTGCATACTTAAGTGTGTGTCTGTCGGGCATTTTTCAAGTGTGTGAGAGTGAAACTAGGTTTGTTGAAGGCTTTCTCTGGAGAGTAAATGCTGCACACACATACACGCTTCAAACGCTGTCTTTATCTGTGTGTGTGTATGTGTGTGTGTCCCACATACTGAGGCTATGAGGCTGTTCTCGCTGGTGGAACTCCTACATTTTGGCCTGAGGGTATACATTCCTTCATACTTCATCTGTAGACACACACACACACACAC
>NW_024675165.1:0-282 GCF_008729295.1 Plectropomus leopardus | reverse complement strand
GTGTACCCCGGGTATACAGGGTATCAATGAGGGACACAGAGTGTACCCCGGGTATACAGGGTATCAATGAGGGACATCGAGTGTACCCCGGGTATACAGGGTATCAGTGAGGGACACAGAGTGTACCTGGGTATACAGGGTATCAGTGAGGGACACAGAGTGTACCTGGGTATACGGGGTATCAGTGAGGGACACAGAGTGTACCCCGGGTATACAGGGTATCAATGAGGGACATAGAGTGTACCCCGGGTATACAGGGTATCAATGAGGGACACAGAGTGT
>NW_024675164.1:0-495 GCF_008729295.1 Plectropomus leopardus | reverse complement strand
AAAACCTTTCCTTCCATGGTCAGTCCTCTAAGTCCCCAGTACCCCAGACTCTGTCTGACTTTCCCTACCATGTCCAGCCAATTTGCATTTCCTCCCCTATCAAATTTGATCCAGAGTATTTTCTGGTGCGTCACAGTAACAGTCAGACGTAGTCCCGTTGTCTCAGTAGCTGTCCACGGCCCAAAAAGCTGGGCTTGGGTCTTACTTCTGTTAAGCTTTGACCCAGAGGCCCGCCCAAACCAGTCAGTCAAGTCGAGTGTCCTGTTTACGGATAAAAGGTCAGTGCATAAAACGTTTATGTCGTCCATATATAAAATACATTTAGTAACAAGTCCCCCACTCCCCAAGACTTCCACCCCATTGATCCATTTGTCCCTTCTCAAGATCTGTGCCAGTGGCTCAATACAGATAACATAAAGGAGGGCAGATACCTGGAAAAGGTACTTGTGCGAGACCCGATCGAAAGCCTTTTCAAAATCTAAATTGAGGACTACT
>NW_024675163.1:0-269 GCF_008729295.1 Plectropomus leopardus | reverse complement strand
TGTAATGCTGTGTATCTGCTTCCTAAAAACAAGTTAAGATCAGGTACTCCTTTTCCTCCTTTCTCCTTTGTTTTCTTCATGACAAGCCTTTGCAGTCTCTCCCACTTTGATCCCCACAGGAAATGAAAGATTGTTCTTTCCAGGTCCAGTATCACTCTTCTGGGTGGGATAAAAACAGAGCTGATCAGTAAAAGCAAAGGTAAAATCACAGCTTTGATGATTAAAACCTTTCCTTCCATGGTCAGTCCTCTAAGTCCCCAGTACCCCAG
>NW_024675162.1:0-404 GCF_008729295.1 Plectropomus leopardus | reverse complement strand
TGTGTGTGTGTGTGTGTGTGCGTGCGTGTGCGTGTGTGTGTGTGTGAATCTTGCCACCCAGGATGGAGACTTTAGTCTAAAGAATCTGCCTAAGGCCAACTGTGCCTATGTGTGTGTGTGTGTGTGTGTGTGTGTGTGCTTGTGTGTGTGTGTGTGTGTGCGTTTCTGTATGTTTAGGGTCCTGGTCACAGCACCCTATCTCTTTGTTAACCCCCCCTCACCCCCCCGATCCTCCACTATCCAGATGTGAAATTGCACTGGTGCAGGTGTGTGTGTGGGTGGGTCAGTGTTGTGATGTGTCTTCGGTGTCTGTGTTAAGATGTGCGATTTTATCTGTGCAGTTGCGTATGACTGGTGGTGTGTGTGTGTGTGTGTGTGTGTGTGTGTGTGTGTGTGTGTGTGTG
>NW_024675160.1:0-370 GCF_008729295.1 Plectropomus leopardus | reverse complement strand
CACAGTAAGTGATCCTGCTTGGTGCAGTACCCCCACCTGGACTCTAGTTTCTGGTGTCTGATAAACATTTTATACAGAGCCAAAGCTGACATCATGCACTTTCTCATGAATAGTGGGATATTTTTATTTTTTGCTCTATGCATGACCTGTGAAAAAGTGGAGACTTGTTGAATGACATTTTTTGCAAGCATTTCACTGTTTTGTATTATAATTTTGTTATTTATACCGCACGTTCAATGTCTATTTTATTTTATTTTTTTTTACAAAGTGGGTACTTTGAGTAGCTTTAGGTAACCAAATTATTTCTCTCCCTAGCTTTCTGTGCAGTAGTAACTGATAGCTTGCAAAGCTATGCTTTCGAAGCAGCTTC
>NW_024675159.1:0-1086 GCF_008729295.1 Plectropomus leopardus | reverse complement strand
CAACATGCATTATTGTGGTGTTTTTCGACATTTCTGCAAAATTCTGTTCCATGGCGTGTCTTTGCACGTTATTTTATGCTGTTTTGAGGGGTTTCAGCTGTTTCTGGGACATGTCATATTTTGACATTTTTGCCATACTATAGCCTTGCCTTTCGGGTCATTTTTACAACATGCATTAGTATGGCTTTTTTGGCTGTTTTTGCAAAATTCTTTGTCATGGCGTGTCTTTGCATGGTATTTTATGCTGTTTTGAGATGTTTTGAACTGTTTTTGGGACATGTCATATTTTGACATTTTTGCCATACTATAGCCTTGCCTTTTGTGGAATTTTTTTCAACATGCATTGTTATGGTGTTTTTGGCTGTTTTTGCAAAATTCTGTGCTAGAGTGTTTCTTTGCATGCTATTTTAAGCTGTTTTGAGGGGTTTTCAGCTGTTTTTGGGACATAACATATGTTGACATTTTTGCCATACTACAGCCTTGCCTTTCAGGTTATTTTTTCAACATGCATTATTATAGTGTTTTTTGCGGTTTTTGTAAAATTCTGTTCCATGGCGTGTTTTTGCATGGTATTTTATGCTGTTTTGAGGTGTTTCCAAGTGTTTTTGGGACGTGTCATATTTTGACATTATTGCCATACTATAGCCTTGCCTTTCAGGTCATTTTTTCAGCATGCATTAGTATGGTGTTTTTGGCCGTTTTTGCAAAATTCTTTGCCATGACATGTCTTTGCATAGTATTTTATGCTGTTTTGAGATGTTTTGAACTGTTTTTGGGACATGTCATATTTTGACATTTTTGCCATACTATAGCCTTGCCTTTTGGGTCATTTTTTCAACATGCATTATTGTGGTGTTTTTCGACATTTCTGCAAAATTCTGTGCAAGGGCGTGTCTTTGTATGTTATTTTATGCTGTTTTGAGGGGTTTCAGCTGTTTCTGGGACATGTCATATTTTGACTTTTTTGCCATACTATAGCCTTGCCTTTCGGGTCATTTTTACAACATGCATTAGTATGGCTTTTTTGGCTGTTTTTACAAAATTCTTTGTCATGGCGTGTCTTTGCACAGTATTTTAAGCTGTTTT
>NW_024675158.1:0-2463 GCF_008729295.1 Plectropomus leopardus | reverse complement strand
AAGGAAAAAAAGTGCAGTATTTTTCTTTAGAAATAACCAAAAAATTTTAAAGAAAAGAAAAATCGTCAAATGTTTTTTTTTTTAAATCTGCAATGAAAAAGAATCAATAGAGAATATTAATGACAGTTTCAGAGGATTTGTGGTTTTGTAAATTTGCCTCAGAGTCGTGGAAACGTTTTGTTAAAAATGTTGTACGGAGTCGTCCTGTAATAATCGTTGTTTTCGTGTTTGTTTGAGGTTTGGCGACAGCTCGCTGCAGGAGAGAGTGAACCAGCAGAGCGCCGAGCGTCTGCGAGCGTACTGCCGCACGCTGACGGACAAAACGCCTCACACGGGTAAAACCAGATCTGTGACATCACTGTTTTAACGAGATGGAAGCGGAACGATTCCGAGCGTTTAAACTGACAACACGAATGACGTGTCACTGACGGAGACTCTCCGTGTCTCGCAGCTGGTGTCCACTCGCTGTCAGAGCTGCTGTCCTCTCTGGACCGCAGCGTCCAAACCAGGAAGAGGAAGAACGTCGAGGTTCTGTGGACGGCTGCTACGGTGAGACGCCCTGTCAAAAAAATCCAGAATATAAGACTTTTTAACAGGATCAAGATTAAATTAAGCCGTTAAGGGAGGCATTTTTCCTTAAAAATCTGCAAAAATTAAAAAAAAAAAAAAAGTAATTGTCCAAGATTTCTTTCAAAGTTGCCAGATTTTTAAAAAGAGTTTCCTCAAAAAGAGTTTAAGGCAAAAAAAAAAGAAATTGCCTTTTTTTTCTTGAAAGTTTCTAGAAGAATTTTTACCTGCTAAAATAACATTTAAAAAAATGTTTAAAAAAATGCCAAAGTTTCTTTCACAGTTGCCAAATAAAAAAACAAACAAAAAAAACACCTTTTTTTTTCTTTAACAGTTGACAAAAATGCCTGCTAAAATAACAGTTAAAAAATTGCTTGAAAAGTAACAATAAAAAATTGCCAGTAAAAACATTGTCAAAAAATGTTGTGTTTAAGATTCGGGGCTTTTTTAAATTTATTTATTTATTTTAAGTCTCAAAAAAATTGTTTTTTTTTCAAAGTTAAATTTAAAATCAAAAATTGCCAAAAATGTTTCTGCAAGTAGAGTTTTTTTAAGGCAAAAATTTTAAAAGATTGTTTTTTCTTTAAAAGTTAACAAAAATGTTCACCTGCAGACCGAAAATAACAGTAATGTGCAGTGAAGCTACTTCAGATTTTATACAGTTAAGTGAACATTTCTAGCAGATTCTCAGCAATTCCAATACAGTAACATTTTTAAAAATCATATGAGGATTTATTTTCTCATATTGAATAAATAAATACACAAATAAATAAATATTACTGGCTGATTATTTATACATTTCATAACAAATTCCTCTTGATGCTGTCAGTGCTGTTTGTGAAAATGAAGGAAACTAAATGTGACACTGGAATTTATTGTGACAAAAATCATGAATTTTCTATATAAAAATATATATTACAGTTTTAAATAAGCAGCTCACGAGTTCATCACATCAGCTTCAGGTGTGTGTGTGTGTGTGTGTGTGTGTGTGTGTGTGTGTGTGGTGTGTGTGTGTGTGTGTGTGTGTGTGTGTGTGTGTTCAGGTGTGTCGTAAGGTGAACGGCGTGCGTCTGACGAGCTGTAAGAGCGCCAAGGACCGCACGTCGATGTCGGTGACGCTGGAGCAGTGTGTGTTACTGAGGGAGCGACACACACTCAGCCAGCAGCACTTTAGCTCAGCGCTCGACTGCATGAGGAGGTTTGTTCTTTTTTTTGACTTCCTAAAAACAACCACAAAAACATCCTCTTCCTCCCTCCTTCCTCTCCTTTGTTGCCTCCTTTTCTTCCTCCTCACACCCCCTTTGGTTTCCTTTATCCGCCTTTTTCATGTTGCAGAATATTTTCGGTTTAACTTTTCTTTTTGTTTCTTTTCTTTTTTACTCCATGCCTCTTTCTTTGCATTTGCTCATGTTTCTTTCTTTCTTTCGGGATCTTTATCATCCATTTTTCTTCATCAAACACACACACACACACACACTCCTCCAGGTCTCGTCTGTCCTGGGGGCACATGCTCGGCTGCTACACCCAGCCAGGGATCACTATCTGTGGGTTAGACTCGCGGGAGGGCCCCCCCGGCCTCCAGAGCTCCTGGCTCCCGCAGAGTTTGGCCCCTAAAGCTCCCAGACGCCACCTGTACCCAGTGGCCTTCCTGCTGGTGTCCTCTCACCTCCTGGTTCTGTGGTTCATCCTCAGCCTCGTTATACTGCTCGCCAAATACCAGTAGACCTGCACACACTGGGAACACTGGGAAAGAATCGGGCCCCTTAACAAGACAATTTCCCCCAAAAAAGGAACATTTTCATACTGTTTTCCCAAAAAATAAGAGTCTGTTGATAAATGTGATTCTTCGGGAGGCCCAGAGTTGCTTAACTGGTCTGGGAAAATGTTAATTTAGTC
>NW_024675157.1:0-228 GCF_008729295.1 Plectropomus leopardus | reverse complement strand
TGTACTGTATCTGGGCCATGGAAGTCACCAGAAGTGAGGTTTAACCAAAATGTCAGTGCAAATTGCTACCCTACTGAAAGCCATATACTTCATACATACTGTCCCCTCTTTTCACATGTCCAGTCCAATATAACATGTAATATTATTATATTATGATTAGTGTCATACCGGCCAGGATGACTTGGACACACTGTGTGGTCATGCGTATTCAGGAAGACTGTGAGTGCA
>NW_024675156.1:0-231 GCF_008729295.1 Plectropomus leopardus | reverse complement strand
CAACAAAAAACAACTCTGGTTTGGTTGAAACAAAATCCTTAATTCACTCAGATGTAAAAATATGCTGGCTCTAAACTATTTAGGGGCTGTTTCTGATTAAACAAAAGAATCTCTGCAGAGATGCTTTCCATAATATTGACAGACACTGAGAATAATGAACTAACAATATCTGAGAAAAACACGCACTTTAGCGGTTGTACACTGACGGTGCTAAAATGCCCCGAATGTTTA
>NW_024675155.1:0-348 GCF_008729295.1 Plectropomus leopardus | reverse complement strand
TTTAGGTAATATTCTTGTACTTTTTTGCAATTTTTTTATTCATTTTGTGCTAATTTTCTGGGGTAATATTTTTTTTCGTTGCTTGCCTTTTTCCCATGCTTTGAAAGAAATTGTGCCAATGTAGTCACGTTTCAAAGGGTTAACATAAAGAGGAAGTGGTGTCAGTGTGTTGTTGGAGGGGAGAAGAGTTTCTGATTTAAGTGGGAGCAAACAGGCTGTGATCTTGGTCCAACTACAGGAAGTCTCCGGCTGTGAATCTGCGTGTCTGAGTGTGTGTGGGTGAGTTCTGGCACCAGCTGGGCCGCCATCGCCAGCACCAGCCCACATACTGGCCACGCCCACAGCTCA
>NW_024675154.1:0-282 GCF_008729295.1 Plectropomus leopardus | reverse complement strand
AAACCCCCCAAATATATAGTTTTAAATTACATTAGACAAGGACAGCTCACACTAGAGTTGATAAAAAAAAATCTGAATATTTAGAAATTTTGCTTGAAAAAATAATTCACTGACGATTATAAAAGTTTTATGATTAATGATTGTTTGATCAACTAATCAGATGTGGGGGCTGGTAATTAACTTTTTTGTCATCTGCCACCTTGACTGGTGGATTCCAAAATCTACCAGACACTTGATAGATTAGCATTGTTTTTTGGCATGTAAGTAAAGAAAATTTAGCAG
>NW_024675153.1:0-274 GCF_008729295.1 Plectropomus leopardus | reverse complement strand
TCATTCACAAATAGATGCATGCATATCTACAGTATGTAAATAAGTCTAAGATTGCTAAATTCTTCCCAGAGGTCTATATAAAAGCAGTTTTTAATTGCCTATGGGAGGTTGCTGTTTTTCTTAATTTCTTTTTCTGTTCCCAAACATTTTTTGCACAGTGACCAGCTCCTGACCCTCATCTCCTTTCTTGTCTACCCTGCAGGAGTTTAGGGCATTTGAACTGCTGCGGAGTGGATTGGACCGCTCCAAGTATCTGCTTGTGAAGGAAGCCAAA
>NW_024675152.1:0-247 GCF_008729295.1 Plectropomus leopardus | reverse complement strand
TTATTATTATTATTATTATAAAACAGAATAATAACGAGTAGAATATTTGTGTATATTTTACTGCTAATACCTCTGTAGTTTTTCTTCTATATAATTTTTATTTATTCATGTATCAATAATCTGTAACTGCTCCTCCTGTCCAAGGCGGGGGTAAAGGGCTGAAACAGACAGACAATTCACGCTCACAGTCACTACTAGTACAATTTTAAGTCTAAAATGTGTGAGGAAGTCGGAGAAACCCACACTG
>NW_024675151.1:0-322 GCF_008729295.1 Plectropomus leopardus | reverse complement strand
TGTCTTATGTTTTTACATGCACATGAAAAAACTAACAGAATATTAAAATGAAATAATGTTTGGCAAATGTAAAGCCAGAACAGTATTTTAACAAAAAAAAAAATGGGTGAATTTGGATATATATATAAAAAAAATCAAGTGAAAAGTCACATTGAACCTTACAAGTGAGAAAACTACAAGCCTCAGTGAGTCACACCAAGTCTATGTAGGTAGATAGACAAAGCTCCACGTGAGGGGTAAAACATTTTTTGTGAACTGTTCCTTTAAGTACACAAACCTCGGAGCTAGTGATTCCTCCTGAGCCTTGTTTAACGTAATGTGG
>NW_024675150.1:0-405 GCF_008729295.1 Plectropomus leopardus | reverse complement strand
AGGTGTCAAACTAAAAATGTCAAAGTGGGAATTTTAGGAAAATAGAGTTTAGAGAGAAAATAAAGTTTCTCAGCTACATCATTTCAGATGACAACATGAGGGCAGATCCAGAAAAAAAACACAGCAGTACAGGAAATGAAAAAGATCATTTGATAATGTCACAGGGTGGGCTCCGTTTTGGTTGGGGATCACAGGCTGCGTAGTTAACGATGAGATGACTGCTACTCTTATATGTAACATTTACCTGCCTGTTGCATGAGTAAATGCTCCGAACTTTAAACTCAAAGTAGTCATTACTGTATGAGACCAAAACTGACACAACAGCCTCCACCGCTGCCTCAACCTGTAGTTTCTGGTAGACAGCTGCAACCACACATCCACTAAACAGCCTCTGTCACCAACCTG
>NW_024675149.1:0-212 GCF_008729295.1 Plectropomus leopardus | reverse complement strand
AAATGTCACCTGTACAGTGTTACTCTGTGGACAGAAACAGCTCAACACATGAGAGATTTCTGCTGTCAACTCCAATTTCTATAAATCTTTAGAAAATGATCAAAGATGTAGTAGTTTGTATGTTACCAAAGAAAAGAGCAGCAAGAATAATCCACAGCCAATGCTCCATCTCTACAACAAGGTTTAAATCAGCAGGAGAAAGTAGCTGATGT
>NW_024675148.1:0-456 GCF_008729295.1 Plectropomus leopardus | reverse complement strand
AGTTTGAATTCACAATTCCTCCGTGAAATTTTGGACAATCACCTCTCAGAAATCCCTGGTGTAAGGGCTTGTCTTTCCATCATCGCTCCATAACACACCTACATCACCTTCGATTGGAAATAATGACGGCCAGTGTATTTCTAGATGACAGCTGGTGTGGTGGCTGCAATAGAAATAAACCTGCTGATGCTTTGAACATCCATCGCCATGTTTCTTGGAACGTTAATCTTGAGAGGAGAAGTCACATCACTCAATGGAAAGGTGATCATCTTTTAATTGTGTTTATAGACATTTCTAAAATATTGCTTAATGTTTTGTGCACATCTGTAATGGAAACCCGCCTAGTGAGAAATGTCAGTCCTCTGCTCTCTCTGACAGCGTCTCCACATGAAGCTGAATCACTGCTGAACACAGTCACCAAATCTTCATTACCTTGTTCTGTTTGGGCCTTCACTG
>NW_024675147.1:0-1159 GCF_008729295.1 Plectropomus leopardus | reverse complement strand
TTTTTGGTCATTTTTTCAACATGCTGTTTTATGTTGTTTTTCGCCATTTTTTGCACGTTTTAATGCTATGGCGTATTTCAGCACACTATTTCATGCTGTTTTGAGGTGTTTTTAGCTGTTTTTGGGACATGTCATTTTTTGACATTTTTGCCATCCTATAGCCTTGCTTTTTTGGTCATTTTTTCAACATGCTGTTTTAAGTTGTTTTTGGCCATTTTTTAATGTTTTAATGCTATGGCGTATTTCAACACGCTATTTCATGCTGTTTGGGGTGTTTTTAGCTGTTTTTTGGGACATATCATTTTTTGCCATACTATAGCCTTGCTGTTTTGGTCATTTTTTCGACATGCTGTTTTAAGTTGTTTTTGGCCATTTTTTGCACATTTTAATGCTATGGCGTCTCTCAGCACGCTATTTTATGCTGTTTTGAGGTGTTTTTAGCTGTTTTTGGGACATGTCATTTTTTGACATTTTTGCTATACTATAGCCTTGCTTTTTTGTTTATTTTTTCGACATGCTGTTTTATGTTGTTTTTGGCTATTTTTTTAACGTTTCAATGCTATGGCGTGTCTCAGCACGCTATTTCATTGTGTTTTGAGGTATTTTCAACTGTTTTTGGAACATGTCATTTTTTGACATTTTTTGCCATACTATAGCCTTGCTTTTTGGGTAATTTTTTCGACATGCTGTTTTAAGTTGTTTTTGGCCATTTTTACACGTTTTAATGCTATGGTGTGTCTCGGCACGCTATTTCATGCTGTTTGGGGTGTTTTTAGCTGTTTTTGGGACATGTCATTTTTTGACATTTTTGCCATACTATAGCCTTGCTTTTTTGGCCATTTTTTCAACATGCTGTTTTATGTTGTTTTTGGCCATTTTTTGCACATTTTAATGCTATGGCGTCTCTCAGCACGCTATTTTATGCTGTTTTGAGGTGTTTTTAGCTGTTTTTGGGACATGTCATTTTTTGACATTTTTGCCATACTATTGCCTTGCTTTTTTTCGACATGCTGTTTTATGTTGTTTCTGGCTATTTTTTTAACGTTTTAATGCTATGGCGGGTCTCAACACGCTATTTCATGCTGTTTTGAGGTGTTTTCAACTGTTTTTGGGACACATCAAATTTTGACATTTTTGCCATACTATAGCCTTGCTTTTT
>NW_024675146.1:0-292 GCF_008729295.1 Plectropomus leopardus | reverse complement strand
ACTGTGTCACTGATCATTGCTTTCATCCAGCTGTTCCAGAAAATTCAGTAATTAGGATTCAAATAAAAAGAAATAAAAAAAACTGAAGTCACTATGTAATTGTTTAAATGTGACATTTTGTGATACTTTGTCCACTTAGGCACAACACTGCTTCAAGAGCAAACCTGGAACCACAACTTTTGGATTCACATGTTAACAAATACCAAAAATGTTTCCAAAAAAAAATGTGTTTCGGAACAAAATGTGCTGTTTTTTGTTTGTTCCAACATGTGTGGGAGTCACTGTTAGTTTC
>NW_024675145.1:0-266 GCF_008729295.1 Plectropomus leopardus | reverse complement strand
GTTAGATGACTGCGTGGAAATACAATGTGATGTGTGTGTGTATATATATATATATAAATATATATGATTTGATTTTGATTTTGATTTTTTATTGGTGCAAGAGTTGGAAATTCAAACTTGCTTTTATTAACTGGCTGATTGTAAATAATGAATGGATCATTTGGCAAAATAACAGCTTAAATCGAGCTTTTGCAGTGGCATCTCCAAAACTGTGGAACAATTTACCACTTCATATAAGATCAGCCCAGACTCTGGAGAATTTTAAG
>NW_024675144.1:0-274 GCF_008729295.1 Plectropomus leopardus | reverse complement strand
GGCACTCCCAAATGGCAGTGCCCCACCCCCCATACAGCAGGACAATGCACCACACAATACCAGAAAAACTGTTGAGAAACACTCTGTGGAACATGACAAAGAGCTCAAGACATTGACCTGTCTTTCAAAGTCCAGAGATCTCAATCTTATTGAGTAATTGTGGGACATGCCAATTGCCCACCTCAAAATCCACAGGTCTCAAAGACTTGCCAACCAGTACACCTTTTGTGGAGTAATATCTGCCTTGAGTTTTATGGGTTAATTAGTTTGTCAT
>NW_024675143.1:0-506 GCF_008729295.1 Plectropomus leopardus | reverse complement strand
ACTACTACTACTACAAGTACAACTACTACTACTACTACTACAACTACTAATACTACTACTACTACTACAACTACTAATACAACTACTACTACTACAAGTACAACTACTACTACTACTACTACTACAACTACTACAACTACTACTACTACAAGTACAACTACTACTACTACTACTACAACTACTAATACTACTACTACAACTACAACTACTACTACTACTACTACTACAACTACTAATACTACTACTACTACTACAAGTACAACTACTACTACTACTACAACTACTACTACAACTACTACTACTACAACTACTAATACTACTACTACTACAAGTACAACTACTACTACTACAACTACTACAACTACTAATACAACTACTACTACTACTACTACAAGTACAACTACTACTACTACAACTACTACTACTACGACAACTACTACTACGACAAGTACAACTACTACTACTACAACAACTACTACTACAACTACTACTACTACTACTACAAC
>NW_024675142.1:0-241 GCF_008729295.1 Plectropomus leopardus | reverse complement strand
GATTCTGGCAGCAGCAGCTGATCAGCACAGAGACACACAGACAGGTGAGCTGCAGGCTCTCAGGTGAGCTCTGATGTCATCAGCTACCTTCAGGCTGCAGGAAAATCACATTTGTTTCTCAAATCAAATAAATAAATAAATGATTAATTTTATCATTACTTAGCTTAAAAAAATTACGGCTAATTGATTTACTGTAGTACTTGACAAATATCTGCTTCCTGTTGTTCACACACTAGTTTTA
>NW_024675141.1:0-217 GCF_008729295.1 Plectropomus leopardus | reverse complement strand
CCTGAAGGTCACCATGAACACACACACATTGTCACACATGCACGCACGCACGCACGCACGCACGCACGCACGCACACACCTCTCCTGTAGAAAACAAGAAAACACACTTTCACACACACAGTTGGTTTCATTAATGTAACTGGGACAGTGTTCATGCTTCTCTGTATATTGATTCATATTTAATGTGTTTGTTCAGGGGCTGGAACCATGTGAAAAA
>NW_024675140.1:0-220 GCF_008729295.1 Plectropomus leopardus | reverse complement strand
GTGTGTGTTTGTGTGTGTGTGTGTGTGTGTGTGTGTGTGTGTGTGTGCGTGCGTGCAGCCTCCACGGTGAAACACTGCACCAGAGAGAGATTGGAATCAATACTTTCTGCTCCGTCATTTGTCACATCTTTACAAGGCTGAAGCCATCTGAACACCAGTCTATTCTACTTTGGCGTCATTTATCAAATTGCCCCACCTTACACACACACACACACACACA
>NW_024675139.1:0-216 GCF_008729295.1 Plectropomus leopardus | reverse complement strand
CACTCTTTTATGCCTATTTCTGTTTTATTGATGGAACCTTGAGCACTTAAATGTTTTAATGTTTTATCTTTGTTTATGCCATGTGTGCTTAATTTTTCAGGGGATGAGTTGGAGGGTGGGGGTGGGCTCTTATGTCCCAGGAGGTTTTAAATAACCTTTAGTTTTGTTCCCTGTTTGTTTTGTTCTCTGGCCTACGTTCTGAAATGGACGCTGTAA
>NW_024675138.1:0-345 GCF_008729295.1 Plectropomus leopardus | reverse complement strand
AGATAGATAGATAGATAGATAGATAGATAGATAGATATATAGATATAGGTCCCTGTTAATGCTGCGGCCTAACCCAAGAGCGTACATTTTTAACTCCATAGGGTAATAAAGATAATACCTTTACAACAAAAGGAGTACATTAGATTTTGTTGACTGCTGCATAACCAGCCAAAACAGATGTTTTATTGATAAAACAATAAATACACCACACTTAAAAGTGCATGCACTTCATCTAGCTCATGAAGTAGTTATTAAATTGCATTATTGATCCTCAGAAGTTCTGTAGTCCTACTGTAGCGCTCGTATCTTCACTAACCTGTGGTGCAGGTGTGATTTTTACAGATA
>NW_024675137.1:0-228 GCF_008729295.1 Plectropomus leopardus | reverse complement strand
CTTTTCTCTTTGCCCCCCCCCCTCCATCCTGTGTGCTGGGGTGTCTGAGCGTTGGAAAAGTCTGATTGAGAAAACTGAACATTTTTGCAAGAAAGAAAGAAAGAAAAAGGTGAAGCAGATCTGAGTCTCCCTCTAGGTTTCCCTTTTTCCCCTTTTTAGAGAAAAGACCCTTCCCTCTCTCCTCACGTTCTCCTTTTTCGTTCCTCTGTCTCCTCCTCTCTCAGTGAC
>NW_024675136.1:0-1662 GCF_008729295.1 Plectropomus leopardus | reverse complement strand
ACACACACACACACACACACACACACACACACACACACACACACACAAAACCCCAAAAACTACAGTGATTCAACTAACCAAAATGTGGTTTCCGCCAAGTTCCTTGTATCAATCAGCAGAACTCTGATTATGTGTTATAAATTACATCACCAATAAAACTGCTAGGCAACCTGTTACACGACATTGAGCATGACTATCAGCCCCACTGTAGCCCAAAAAAATGGTTCCAACTGTTACTCCTTTGTTGAAAGTGTTTGCTTTCCAATTGTCTAGTTTCAAGAATTTGTTCAATTTAGCTCTTTCCATTACTTACTCAATAACAACTCACACTCCTTTCCAAAACCACACATAATTGTATGCACGCACACACCAACAGACATGCTCCAGTGCATGCGCACAGATGCAAACTCATGTACACACACACTCTCTTGTTTCTTCAAAACGTTGTCCGGTCCAATACTCGCTCTGTGTTTATTCACTGTAATGAGAAGCAGGGAGACGAGAGTGGAGGAGAGGAGTGTGCTTTAGCCAGAATAACAGCCCCAACGCCAACACAAACCCAGTGTCTGACCAACACAGGAAACAATGAATCTAACAACATCAACACACTCTGACAAACAACCACTTCAGACCTCCCTGCACCTCCCTTCTGCTCCTCCTCCTCATCCAAAACACACAGGTCTTCAGCAAACTTCTGAGGAAGCTGGAATTTCAAGTCGGGAGATGGTGAGCAGAGTGGACCGGAAGGAATCCAGTGGATAAGAGCCATTATACTTTTTACACTCAGAAACTTTTCAGTGGGAGCCAGAAGTGTCAGGACAGTGTCACGGGATCCCTAAACAACTTTATTGGGTTTGGACTCTTTTGCTCGAGCAGTGCTGGTTTCAATCTTGCAAAAATGTCAATACATGGGTTGGAGTGAGATCCGAAGTAAAGTTACAAGCATTACAAACACACATCACATAACAATATTATTTGAGACGTTCTTCCTGCAAAGGACGAGATAGAAACAAAACACTCAAATTACACTGGAGCTTTTCCACACACAAACTTTGACTGGCAGATCTCTCTCAATGTCTCAGTCCCCTCCTGCTCTCAGGCCACACACTGCCCGAGTCATTATTCTCTTTAATATGTCGTGATCAGCACAGAACAGGACTGTTTTCATTTGGCCTAATGATTAAAAATTAAATAAGCAATGTACATAATTACATGTCAGCAAAGCGGTTATTAGAGTAAGTTAGTTTGTGTTTGTGTGTGAGTGCGTGATTGCGTACAGGTCTCTGCACACGCAATTAAAAAGTGGACCTGAACGACACCTGTTTTCAATTGCATTCTAATCAATGTCTGGGACGTGTACTCCTTCGCCATCTCTTTCCCTTTTTTCCTTCCCCTCTCGTCTTTGTTTCTTTCTTTACTCTCTTCTAAGGCCGACAGAGAGCTGAAGTTAGCAAGAAGCTGTCTGAGAGCTGATGGGTCTTGCTAGAGTGGGGGGAAAAGGGAAGGTATGGAGCAAATTAGCAGCAGAGATGGGAAAATAATGACTGTGGCATTGTGGGTAATTAGCAGGTATAGTACCTATGGAGAGTTGGGAATATAATGATGTGAGAAATAGACAGAGAAAAGGGAGAATAGGGTGAGAAACGTGTGCAAGACTAACGG
>NW_024675135.1:0-273 GCF_008729295.1 Plectropomus leopardus | reverse complement strand
TATGTGTGCCCCCCCCCATGCTGCATGCTTATCACCTGCTAATCAGAAAGACACTCAAAGTGACCACAAAGAAACTGGAATGAGACATAAAACAATCAAAAAAGACACAAATTTACCTGTAAAAGACACATAACGTCTACAAAGAGACACAAAACAACGGCAAAGATGCAAAACCACAAAGTCTGTGTGTACTATGTAGGAGATGTGGTGGAGCCTTTCACTGTTGGCTTGGCACAATGAAGAAAAATCAAGCAATGTTAAAATGACACTTTA
>NW_024675134.1:0-352 GCF_008729295.1 Plectropomus leopardus | reverse complement strand
AATGCATCACCTGCTGTAGAACAACAATTTTCAGGTATTGTGTCCACTTAGTCACTGATGAAGGATGAATCACATTCATTCATTCCATTTACACTTGCATTTTCTCTCTGCATGTCAAATATGCAAAAAAGCAAGTCAAATGGCTTTTCATATATCTTCACTTATACACAAGCAGTGGCTTTGAAGGGTGAGAATGTAAGCTTTGAGCCGGTGTTTCAGGAGGAGCTTGGCTTTTTTTTAAGGAAAAAAAGAGGGGGGGGGGGGTCGGGAAAGAGAGGAAGATTAGAGAGAAAAGCCGAGAGAGAAAGATGTTGCATAAAGATAGAGAAGACAGAGAAGAAATGGTGAGGAA
>NW_024675133.1:0-281 GCF_008729295.1 Plectropomus leopardus | reverse complement strand
ATGTTTTACTGTAATTTTGAATTAATAATCATAATATTTATAAATGTAGTTTTGGGGACATTTTTACTGACCATTTTGAAAAATAATTTGATAGTAATAATTAATTCAAATCTATATTTATTTCTTTTTATTTTTCCTTGTTTCCAAAAGAAATCAAGCCAATATGCTCAGGGTTAAATACTTGGGAAAGTGCAACACAAGAAAACTGATGTGTATCCAGGTTTCAGAGGGTTAGGAATCCGTGGACAATCCGATATAAAGCCCATTTCTCATCCTATTTA
>NW_024675132.1:0-260 GCF_008729295.1 Plectropomus leopardus | reverse complement strand
GCGGCGATGATGAAGGGACCCTCCCACTCCAAGGAGGGGAACTCAGCCAGGTTCTGGAGCTCATCTGTCATCATGTCTTCATAATGTTGCTGGAGTATGAATAAGGCGTTGGTTTGCCAGTTTAACGCGTTGCCTTCCAGCATTAACTGCGTTTTTTCGCAGGGGGAGGCGGGTTTAATAAAAGTGGCTAAATCAGCCGTTGCTTTTCTAATTGTGGGTGGTGGGTCTCTCCCCGACGTGTTTTTTAGGTGGTGTTTTGC
>NW_024675131.1:0-253 GCF_008729295.1 Plectropomus leopardus | reverse complement strand
TAGGAGAATAAGAAGGACAACAGAGACAAGGAGGACAAAAGAGGAGGACGGAGGAGCAGAATAAGAAGACTACAGACGAAAGGAGGACAACATAGAGGAGGAAGGCGTAGGAGAATAAGAAGGACAACACAGAGGAGGAGGAAGGAGGAGGAGGAGAAGAAGGAGAAGAAGGACAACACAGAGGAGAAAGGAGGAGGAGAACAAGAAGGACAACAGAGAGGAGGAGGAAGGAGGAGGAGGAGAAGGACAACAG
>NW_024675130.1:0-263 GCF_008729295.1 Plectropomus leopardus | reverse complement strand
GGGGCGGATAACATGGGAGGAAGGAGGAGAAGAAGACGGACAACACAGAGGAGGAAGGAAGTGGAGAATAAGGAGACTGCACAGAAAAGGAGGACAATACAGAGGAGGAGGAAGGAGGAGGGGGACAGGAAGGACAGCACAGAGGATGAAGAAGGGGGACAACAGAGGAGGAAGCAGGAAATTAAGAAGGACAATACAGAGGAGGAAGGAGGAGGAGAGGAAAAGGAAGGACAACAGAGGAGGAAGGAGGAGAGGAAACTGGA
>NW_024675129.1:0-303 GCF_008729295.1 Plectropomus leopardus | reverse complement strand
ACTGTAGTTAGGTTTAGAGGGAGAAACATGGTGAGGATGTACCTTAAATTGACTCAGAGCTCACTCAGAGTTCATACAAGATCACTCGCTGCTTCCTGGTTTACATTCATCAGCGCATTGGTCATGTGATCGCAAACTTTCAGTATACATGGGATATGCAAGAATTTGGGGTGCCATACTTTTTGTAGAAATACATCTGGACAGTTTGAGAGAACAGCTTGACAGTTGTCATAAGACCTTAGAGAGACCAATGCCGTTTTTTGAACCAGGCTGTAAACGTTAATTTCTGCAGTAAATTTGGAC
>NW_024675128.1:0-359 GCF_008729295.1 Plectropomus leopardus | reverse complement strand
CTTGCTCCTCTGTCGTCCTTCTTATTCTCCTCTTCCTTGCTCCTCTGATGTCCGTCTTATTCTCCTCCTCCGTCCCCTCGTGTTGTCCTTCTTATTCTCCTCTTCGGTCCCCCCTTGTTGTTCCTTTTATTCTCCTCCTCCTTCGTCCTCTGTTGTCCTTCTTATTGTCCTCCTCCTTCCTCCTCTGTTGCCAGTCTCATTCTCCTCCTCCTTCCTCCTCTGTGTTGTCCTTCTTTTTGTCCCCCTCCTTCCTCCTCCTATTTTGTCCTCCTCATTCCCCTCCTCCTTGTTCCTCTGATGTCCTCCTTATTCTCCTTCTCTGTCCCCTTGTGTTGTCCTTCTTATTCTCCATCTCTTTC
>NW_024675127.1:0-1008 GCF_008729295.1 Plectropomus leopardus | reverse complement strand
AACATGATAACAGAGGAGATAAAATAATAACAGAGGAGATAACATGATAACAGAGGAGATAACATGATAACAGAGGAGAGGACTCACCGATCCTGGACTGAAGGGCTGACTGCAGCCGCCACAGAACTGATGCTGACACTGACTGCAGGTGAAGTGAAGACAGCCTCCTCTGGACAGACTGAAGACAAACTGACAGTTTGGACACTCTGGGGAGAGACAAATCAGACCACATTAAGGCCACACCCAACACACCATCAACACCTGCGCTGCGTTCCAAAAATGCCCTCGGTCCCTTCCCCTCGGCAGTTTCCTTCGGGGGAATCCTTGATTAGGTTAGGAGGAGGACCTGGTGTTAGGAGGACCTGGTGTTAGGAGGACCTGGTGTGAGGAGGACCTGGTGTTAGGAGGTCCTGGTTAAAGGAGGACCCAGTTGGAGGTCCTGGTGTTAGGAGGACCAGGTTGGATGTCCTGGCAGTGTTAGTGTCCTTACCAATGCTGTTGTGGCTCAGCAGGGTGGAGGTAGTCTGGTGGTCCGGCTGGTTCTGCTGCTGCCAGACTCTGAACTGGTGACAGGAGAGTCCCTGATGTTGGGGGGACCACTGCAGACACAGAGACAGGTTGTGGTCTGAGCAGGATCAGGCCTGAGATCAGTTCTCTGAAGTGTGTGAGACTTACAGGTGATCTGCACCGACAGCAGGTACTCTTCTGACAGCTGGGACAGTCCATCCGCAACCGGTCCACCTCATGGAGCATCCCGAATGAGCACTGAGACACAGGGACACACAGAGACACAGGGACACAGACAGACAGACAGGTGAGACAGGTATACTGAGTGGGAGGCTCTGGATTTGGTCTGATGTGGTCTTTGGATCTTACATGAGCACACCAACGGAAGTTGGGCATTTCCTGCAGAGCTCTGTCTCTGAGCTTCCTCTGGAACAGTTCATGGATCTGAGGAGGCAGGAAGTGACGGATCTGTAAACAAACAAACAAACAAACAAACAAACA
>NW_024675126.1:0-237 GCF_008729295.1 Plectropomus leopardus | reverse complement strand
TCTTGTATTTTTTGTTTGTGTGTTTGTTTTACAAATTGATGATGATTTTTGGGATATTTCTTTCTAAGTTGCTCATTTACAATGGTTTCGAGGGGTTAACTAGCAATATCAGCAAGGGCAGATACTCTACCATCAATCCAATCATCATTTCCAATGGATCCCCGAGGTTAACTAGCAATATCAGCAAGGGCAGAAACTTAAAAAAACAAGATAGCAATTCAACACATCCCTCCTCAA
>NW_024675125.1:0-220 GCF_008729295.1 Plectropomus leopardus | reverse complement strand
GAAACATTCAAACAAATGGCAGAGAAGTCTTATCATTACTCAGTGACAGTAACAAGAGTAAGAGAAGGAAATGATTTTAGGAGGGTCCCCCCACACTAACCCTGACCCTCTGGAAATGTTCCATTTCAATTTAACAAAGCAACAACAATGTAAAACTAATCTGTAAACTTTTAAAATTGCTTTCAATTTATTTTTTAATCTGAAACTCAGATGTAAATTT
>NW_024675124.1:0-219 GCF_008729295.1 Plectropomus leopardus | reverse complement strand
GCTTTGTTTTGTTCTGTTTTTGTAGCTTTTTGTTGTTGTCTGTTTCTCGGATTCATATTTGTGCTGCTTTCCTGGCTTAAAATGCAGCGTTCATAGCGGGTTTACCAGCAGTCATCTCTCATCTTAAATCAGTCTGTTGTTGCTTTATTTCCACTGACTTTCGGTCCATTGTGATAGCTTTTGTGGGTGGCAGGTCTTTGTCAAGCTGCATCTTCTCTG
>NW_024675123.1:0-759 GCF_008729295.1 Plectropomus leopardus | reverse complement strand
ATTTCCAGCAACATCTTTATTAGCTGTTACTGTATTTAAAATATAAATTAAACTACAGTCAAAACTGCTTTACAAAGCTCTGTATCAGACATAACTGAGTCCTTCTGCATTGAGCTGTACTAACTTCATTCATATAGTTTCTATACATATTGTTAGTGAAATATGATCATAGCAGTGATACAGATGCGCAAAAAACCTTTAGGCCACAGTGACAATTAAATCTATAAAATACCTTTCATAAAAAAACCCAACATGTTCCTTAAAAAAAATTAACAATTTCACCATCTTGATGCTAAAATCATGTTCCTTACTAAACTATTTCACTACCATGTCGCTAGAGAGGACGTGCTGTTTATACCATCAAATTAGTCTATTTAAATTCCTATGATTATTCAACAATATGCAAATAAAGGTTACTCATAAGGAAGTGTGTGTGTGTCAGTGAGAGGACAGAAGAGCTCACATCAGCTCAGCTTTAACATCAACCATGTTCCCTGTAGCTCTGATACTGCTGCTGGCAGCTGGATCCTGTGAGGAGCTTTCAGTGGATTCTCACTCACAAACACATTAGAAACAATGAATAGTCAGATGAATGATGGAGATAATGTTGATTTGTGTTTCCACAGGTGTGAACAGTATCAGTCTCATCCAGCCAGACTCACTGGTCGCGCAGCCTGGACAGTCTTTGACCATCACCTGTCAGGTCTCTGGTTATTCTTTGACTGATGACAGCTACGCAACAGGCTGGATCAGACAGCG
>NW_024675122.1:0-328 GCF_008729295.1 Plectropomus leopardus | reverse complement strand
TCGAGGGTAGACAAACTCATCGCGCTCTGGCATCGCCTGCCAGAGCGCGATGAGATTTTACTGTCTCTTCTCACAAAGTTCTGCTGTTTAACCCACGCTGTCCTCTCCGTGACTCTTTCAGCTGCCTTCTCGGACAGGCCTCGGGCCCTGCAACTTGGCCCAGTGCCAGCCGCCTGGCGGAGGCCATTTGCAGCCGGCTCTGCCAACTCCATCCCGGAGCCACGCGGTTCGAGGGGGTCACCAGGACTCGGTGGTCCCTTGTCCTCTCGGACTACGTGGCCATCAGAGAGGCAGTGCTGGCCAGCCCGAGGCTGATGGCTCAGACTGA
>NW_024675121.1:0-220 GCF_008729295.1 Plectropomus leopardus | reverse complement strand
TACGTTTTCACAGGATATGTACACAGAAAGAGGATTTTAAACAGGCCTCCAAGGTGCCGTTCTCGGCTTTGTCCAGTAGAGGGGACTCTAGGACCTTTTTGAGAAGCAGCTTTCAGGCCTTCCTCCAGGCCAAACCCCTCCTGGTGTCCACTGCACTCCCATTTGTCACCACCTACTCTCCATCTACAGTGAAGCTGGTCAGACAAATTAAAAACAATTT
>NW_024675120.1:0-527 GCF_008729295.1 Plectropomus leopardus | reverse complement strand
CTCCAGCCCCCACAACACCTGCTCCGACAACTCCAGTCCCCACAACACTAGCTCCGACAAATGCAGCCCCTAACACTGCAGGCCTCCCGAGACCTTCTCCAACAACTCCAGCACCCACAACACCTGCTCCAACAACTCCAGCCCCCACAACACCTGCTCCAACAGCTTCAGCCCCAACAACTGCAGCCCCCACAACACCTGCTCCAACAACTCCAGTCCCCACAACACCAATTCCGACAACTGCAGCCTCCACAACACTTCCTCCAACAACTGTAGCCCAAACAACACCTGCTCCCACAACTGCAGCCCCTGCGACTGCAGCCCCCACAACTCCTGCTCAAACAACTTCAGCCCCCACAACACCTGCTGCGACAACTGCAGCCCCCACAACACCTGCTGCAACTACTGCAGGCCCCACAACACCTGCCCCAAGAACTGTACCGCCAACAACCCCAACGCCCACAACACCTGCTCCAACAACTCCAGCCCCCACAACACCTGCTCCGACAACTCCAGTCCCCACAACA
>NW_024675119.1:0-250 GCF_008729295.1 Plectropomus leopardus | reverse complement strand
TACTGTAGTACTAACGAGAACCAGTTGTGTACTAATAATAGCAATTTGTTGTGTTTGTTTATGATTAGGGTTGGACTACAAATGGACTACAGTGTGTGGTTGCCTGTTGTACAGTAGTCACTTTATTTTCATTTATTTATATTTTTTATTCATTTATGGGAAAAACATTTTGAGTTTATTTGAATATTGGAGGTTGATGTGCTGCCCCACTCCCCAATCGATAATATAATTACTGCCTTTCCTCAGATGC
>NW_024675118.1:0-341 GCF_008729295.1 Plectropomus leopardus | reverse complement strand
AGACTCAGGGAAGAAACCCTGGACCAAACCAAAGCCCTTTTAAGGGCTAATCTAAATGAGCATATTCCTACGGCAAACTCCCGCCAGATGCAGACGACCCCAACTCAGCGACCCGCCGCAGCTCAGCCACCCACGGTCCAGGCAGCAACCGCCCAGCAGCCTGCAGCAGCTCCAGCTCCAGCTCCAGCTCAACAACCCGCCCCAGACGAGGTAACTCTCTGCCCTCCAGAGGCCTCACCCAGACGCCAAATCACCACCTCTGCTATAATCCACACCAATACTGGTACGATGACCGACCAGAGAGGCAGCGGGTGGACCCCTGACCGGGAGGAAAATGGGAC
>NW_024675117.1:0-357 GCF_008729295.1 Plectropomus leopardus | reverse complement strand
CCATCACCTCAAAGTGCTGAAGAACCATGTGTCATCAGAAAGTGTCTCATGGAGTCATCTCAACTCAACCTGAACATTCTAGCAGGTGACTGTGGGAAAACTGCCAACTTCACCCTCTTTCCAGAGCCTGCAGCTTTTGCCTCCATGTGCAGATTCAGGCAGATGGCTTCACCTAACTTTCATTAAAAGCCTCAGTGCTGCACTGCAACCTTCAGTTTCTGACAAACATCTTGGCCATACTGTCAAACTACAAACACAACCAGCAGCATTTCATCTGCTTTAATTGTAATTCAAATTGCACTGGGACCTCCACGTGAGGATGGAGGTTTGGCCACAGCAGTGGCTTATGGCCAGACA
>NW_024675116.1:0-1454 GCF_008729295.1 Plectropomus leopardus | reverse complement strand
AGGTTCACACTGAGCACATGTGACAGACGTGACAGAGTCTGGAGACGCTGTGGAGAACGTTTTACTGCCTGCAACATCCTCCAGCATGACCGGTTTGGTAGTGGGTCAGTAATGGTGTGGGGTGGCATTTCTTTGGGGGGCCACACAGCCCTCCATGTGCTCGCCAGAGGTAGCTTGACTGCCATTAGGTACCGAGGTGAGATCCTCAGACCCCTTGTGAGACCATATGCTGGTGCGGTTGGCCCTGGGTTCCTCCTAATGCAAGACAATGCTAGAGTTCATTTGGCTGGAGTGTGTCAGCAGTTCCTGCAAGACAAAGGCATTGATGCTATGGACTGGCCCGCCCGTTCCCCAGACCTGAATCCAATTGAGCACATCTGGGACATCATGTCTTGCTCCATCCACCAACGCCACGTTGCACCACAGACTGTCCAGGAGTTGGCAGATGCTTTAGTCCAGGTCTGGGAGGAGATCCCTCAGGAGGCCATCCACCACCTCATCAGGAGCATGCCCAGGCATTGTAGGGAGGTCATACAGGCACGTGGAGGCCAGACACACTACTGAGCCTCATTTTGACTTGTTTTAAGGACAGTACATCAAAGTTGGATCAGCCTGTAGTGTGTTTTTCCACTTTAATTTTGAGTGTGACTCCAAATCCAGACCTCCATGGGTTAACAAATTTGATTTCCATTGATAATTTTTGTGTGATTTTGTTGTCAGCACATTCAACTATGTAAAGAACAAAGTATTTAATAAGAATATTTCATTCATTCAGATCTAGGATGTGTTATTTTAGTGTTCCCTTTATTATTTTGAGCAGTGTATTTGGAAAGCTGAATGAATTTAATCTCCAGCTTCAAGGCAAAGGCAAGCACCTTCCACACCTGGCAGATAAGATCAGCTCCTTTACTTGAAAGCTGGAGATGTGGGGCAAAGGCCTTGACAGGGGAAATACTGATCCCTTTGAGAATCTAAATGAATTCATTGAAACCAGTGATTTGGATTCCATGTCTCAAGGAACACATTTTTTCCCCGAGAGGATTCTTTCAAAAATACTTCCCAGACAACAGTGCTCAATATGACTGGGTCAGAGATCCATTCATTGCAGCATCACCTGTTTATTTCAGCTCTGCTGACAAGGACCAGTTCATCAAGATGACACCTGACTCCTCCCTGAGGCTGAAGTTTGCATCACAGACACTGAGTGACTTTTGGATTAGTGTGGAAAAGGAGCATCCACTCATCGAGCAGAGGGCTGTGGGTATTCTGCTTCCCTTCGCCACTTCCTACCTTTGTGAGATAGGCTTTTCAGCTGTTGCCTCTCTGAAAACAAAGTACAGATCTAAGCTGAACATTGAGCATGAGCTGAGAGTGGCTGTATTAAGCCTACAGCCCCGTTTTGAAAAGATGTGCAGTGAAAAACAAGCTCATTGCAGCCACCAACAGAGAGACAC
>NW_024675115.1:0-213 GCF_008729295.1 Plectropomus leopardus | reverse complement strand
GCCCATCCTGTCATGTTGATATGAAGATAAAAGAGGAGCATGAGTGACAGCTCTGCCAGCATCAACAAAAGTTCATGACGACAGTCTGCTCTTATGTAAAGGTAGGATGTGCAGACAAATCAACAGTGAATCATGCTGCTACAACAGCTTTAGCTTTAGCTTCATATTAAGCACTTCATATTTTGTGTTATACACCTTGAATTGCAAACATTC
>NW_024675114.1:0-259 GCF_008729295.1 Plectropomus leopardus | reverse complement strand
GTACTTCATCAGCGATGCAGCCAGTCTTTTTCCATCCCTGCTTCTTTATCCAAGCCTCGAGACGATCCTTTGTTGGCGCACGCCGACTGAATTGTGCTGTCAAAATAAATAACAAAAGTTTTGTTAGTCATGAATACAATAACTGAAAACTTTGAATAGTGCAATCATGTGATAATGATTATAATATAATAATGTGACATATGGTAAGAAAACTACTTACAGCGGGCATGTTCAACACGCATTTCAAACTGCTTCCTCC
>NW_024675113.1:0-380 GCF_008729295.1 Plectropomus leopardus | reverse complement strand
CATCTTCATCATCATCATCATCTTCATCATCACCCCACCATCATCATAACCACCACCATACATCATCATCATCACCATCACCAACACTTCCATCATCATCTTCATCATCATCACCACCATACATCTTCATCATCATCATCATCATCATCACCACCACCATACATCTTCATCATCATCATCATCATCATCACTAACACTATTATCATCTTAATCATCATCATCATCACCATCATCACAATCATCATCACCATCTTAATTATCACTACCATCATCACCTTCATTATCAACATATCTTCATCTTCATCATCATCATCAACACTATCTCATCATCACCATCATCATCATCATCACCATCAACATATCTTCATCAACAACATATC
>NW_024675112.1:0-397 GCF_008729295.1 Plectropomus leopardus | reverse complement strand
CCCTGCCCTGCAGCAGCCTCGGCCGCCTTCCTCTTCCTGTAGGCTGTAGTTCTTGGTGTTCTTAAAGGTACAGGAAGAGGAGGCGGACCAGCAGGGGCAGGAGCGATGAGGACATCTGGGAGCTGTGCTGCTGTAGGAGGAGGAGGGAGAAGGCCAGAGGGTCCAGGGCCAACAGGAGCAGGAGGAGGGGGAAAAACACCACCAGTTGAGGGCCCTGGCTGCTCCTCATCTGGTGGTGGCGGTGGCGGTGGCGGTGGAGGAGGAGGAGGACGAGGAGGAGGAGGTGGTAAACCCCTGGTGGAGGGCCCTGGCTGCTCCTCGGGGACTTTAAAGTTAAAGGGCTGCCGTTGTCCCACCTGGACAAAGGACAGCCCTTTCGCTGCAGGCAGGGGCAGTG
>NW_024675111.1:0-716 GCF_008729295.1 Plectropomus leopardus | reverse complement strand
AAAAGAGACTAAAATGAGCCAAAACAGTCCCTAAAGGGTTAATACAGAGACAGACAGACTGACCTGGTTCATCCTGGGCAGGTCTTTGATGGTCTCTCTCCTGGGCTCCTTTTCTTTGGCCCACATCCTCAGGTAGTACCTGTAGTCTTTCACCTTCTCCTCTGAAGCCACACACGGGTCACAGGTCAGAGGTCACACAAAGATCAGAGTCTGACTTTTGTGTATAACTAAATAAAAAGGGGACTAATTTATGTTAAAAAATAGTTTTTTTCGGGTTTGTTACAACTAAAACTCATTTACCTTTCTTCTCCTCACTGTCTGCGCCTCCATCCTTCCCCTCCTCACCTGCACACAGACAGGAAACCATCATCATCATTATCATCATTATCATCATTATCACCGTCATCATCATCATCACCATCACATCATCATCACCATCATCACTATTATCATCATCACTATTATCATCACCGTCATCACCATCACCATCACCATCATTATCACCGTCATCATCATTATCACCGTCATCATCATTCTCACCGTCATCACTATCATCATCATCATCACCATCACCATTATCACTGTCATCATCATCATCATCATCCCCATCACCATCATCACCATCATCATTATCATCATTATCATCACCATCATCACTATTATCATCACCGTCATCACCATCATTATCACCGTCATCATCATTATCACCGTCATCA
>NW_024675110.1:0-357 GCF_008729295.1 Plectropomus leopardus | reverse complement strand
TCTGCCTTTTTCAGAAATACACTGTAGGCTTTACTTCTTGCCAAAAACTCAACAGCGGCCACCGACAAAATTAGAGACCAAACTACAGACGGCAGCCAGAATTTACACACGTGAACTTTAAGATATCGGATTTGTTATTTTTTAAACATTTTGAAGTCCTTTAACTAAACACCAAAGACCACCAGAAGAAGCTTAAACTTACACTAAATAAAGATACGAAGTATATTATATTTAAAAATCAGCAAACTTAAAAACTATTGACTCACGTGCCGCCGCGCCATGGAGACACATTCCCAGGACAATCAGGACAATCCAGGTCTTCATTTTGACCATCTGAAGCTTTGACAGAAAAACGAC
>NW_024675109.1:0-398 GCF_008729295.1 Plectropomus leopardus | reverse complement strand
CCAGGATGGTCAGTTTGGTGGTCAGAATGTCCGGGATTATTGTGTTGAATGCCGAGCTATAATCCACAAAGAGCTTCCTGGCGTAGCTCTGCTGCTGTTCCAGGTGACACAGTACTGCATGCAGAGCTATGTCGATGGCGTCCTCCGTGGATCTGTTCGCATGAGTGAGTGGGGGGGTGCTGGGACCAGGTGTGGGTGGGGCCGGATAAGATGGGTGTCGCTGTGGTGATTCAAAACGGGCAAAGAAGCAGTGAAGCTCCTCTGCCAACGACATGCTCATATCACCCGGTGTAGCAGTGCAGCCTGAGGTTTGTGATGTTCTGTAATCCCTGCCACACCTCCCGTGGTCTGTTGCTGGCGAGGTGGGACTCTATCCTCCTCTTGTAGTCCGCTTTGGC
>NW_024675108.1:0-216 GCF_008729295.1 Plectropomus leopardus | reverse complement strand
GACACTTATGCCTGGAAGTTGAGGGAAGACATACCATGTTTCAGCTCGTCAGAAATTTTGCTCCCACTCAACATAACAGCAACCAGAAAAACTCTCAAATGATATTAAAATAATACCTAAAGCAGGCAACTGTGTCAGAAAAAAAACAGAGTGAAAATCTAGTTTTTTATATTATTTGTAAAATCAACAAAAATCTACTTTCTTGAAATATGCTCT
>NW_024675107.1:0-227 GCF_008729295.1 Plectropomus leopardus | reverse complement strand
TCATCACACAGAGAAGTAACAAAGACCACAGTCATGACAACAAATTAGACATACATGTTTTAAAGAAAAACTAAGGAATATGCACAGCAAGGCGTTTCACAGTGGTGGACACAGTAGTCCTATCGTTGAAGTAGTTGCAGCACCGGATCCCACATCTTTTTAAATATATCTCCCCTGTCTTCATTCAAAAATCTCAGTCTTTCCAGGTGAAGCATATTTGCCATTTC
>NW_024675106.1:0-238 GCF_008729295.1 Plectropomus leopardus | reverse complement strand
TTCCAACATACATACTCTCCTTTCCTTAGTCTCCATAAAGGCAGATCGCACCGAGATTTGAACTCGGATCGCTGGATTCAGAGTCCAGAGTGCAAACCATCCATCGTATTTAGTTGCTGTGAGTTGTTAGGAGAGAACTTTCAAGGCGGAGCCCTGCTTCCGTGACACCTCGGGTTGGGATGAAGTGGGACGTGGAGATTGCATACTTTCCTTTCCTTAATCTCCTTAAAGACAGGTC
>NW_024675105.1:0-1496 GCF_008729295.1 Plectropomus leopardus | reverse complement strand
GAATAGAAAAGTTGTTTTTCTTTTTTCTGTCTCTTTGCCGATTTCAGGTTTGGCAGTGGGTTGTGTTTGGCTAACCATAAGTTTGTGTGTGAAACGGGTGTGTGTTGAACCCAGATGCAGTACACCACAGCTCAGGGATTGTTGGTAATGACTTTTATGAATACCAACACTCACGAAAAGCAACTCACAGTTATTCAGTTCGTTCTTCGGGCCGTGAGCCCAAACACAGTCTCTGGGTATCCCACGAGGAGAAGACACGAAGCTTGAATCTACCGTGGCTGGGGAGCTGGAAACCCCGTAGCTCGACGAGCCGACAACACGTGTGTGAGCGTCGTCGGGGAGGGTTAGAACTCCTCAGAACCCTCCGACCCAACGTCGACACCGTTGCCACCGCCGTCACCGTCGTCACCGTCGTCACCGTCGTCATCGCTGTCATCGTCGCCACCGTCGTCATCGGAAGATGAAGCGTCCCCCAGGTGGGAGGCAGAGCCCCCAGGCGAGGAACCCACACCCGACGGTCCAGGAACCGGAGAAGGAGGACGAGCGGAGGCGGAGGACCCCCGTCCAGGGATGGCACGGGAGGGCTGATCCGGATGGAGACGATGGAAGTCCTCAACGAGCTGGCCGTCCAGGATCTGCCGGGCCGGGACCCAGGACCGCTCCTCCGGACCGTAACCTTCCCAATCCACGAGGTACTGGAGTCCCCTGCCGCGGCGCCTGGAATGCAGGAGTCGACGCACCGTGTAAGCAGGAGCGCCCTCGATGAGACGAGGAGGTGGGGGAGGTCGAGAGGCCGGCTGCAGAGGGCACTCCCGAACCGGCTTGACCCTGGAGACGTGGAACGTGGAGTGGACCCTCATGGAGCGGGGCAGTTTCAGCCGGACTGCCACAGGGTTGACGACCTTCTCCACGGGGAACGGACCGATGAACTTAGGAGCCAGCTTCCGGGACTCCACCCTCAGCGGGAGGTCCCTCGTTGACAACCAGACCCTTTGGCCCACCTGGTAGGAGGGAGCCCGGGAACGGCGACGGTTGGCCGTGGAGGTGTACCGACCGGCCGCCCGTAGGAGAGTCGCTCTGGCCCGGGACCAGGTCTGCCGGCAGTGACGAATGTAGACCTCCACCGAAGGGTAGGCCGTCTCCTTCTCTTGAGCAGGAAACAGCGGAGGCTGGAAACCATATGCGCACTGGAACGGGGATAAGCCAGTGGCGGAGCTGACGAGGGTGTTATGGGCAAACTCAACCCATAATAGCTGAGATGACCAGGAAGCTGGCTGGTTGGAGGCCATACATCGCAGCGCGGTCTCCATCTCCTGGTTCATGCGTTCGGTCTGGCCGTTGGACTGGGGGTGATATCCCGAGGACAGGCTGGTAGACGCCCCCAGGAGCCGGCAGAACTCCCTCCAGAATGCAGAAGTGAACTGAGGTTCGCGATCAGAGACCACATCGGAAGGGATGCCATGAAGCCGGACCACATGCTCCAATAGTAACCCCGC
>NW_024675104.1:0-235 GCF_008729295.1 Plectropomus leopardus | reverse complement strand
CTCTTTCCTCATTCTGTGAACAGCAAACAGTCAGGCTAGCAAACCGAATCCTGCAGGATCCCTCTCATGCACTCATGCTGCATTTGAGTGGCTCCCCTCGGGATGACATCTCCGCTGCCCCGGCTGCAGGACACAGAGGAGGAGAGCAACCTTTGTTTCCAAGGCCGTTCTCCTCCTCAACTCCTCCTAACCCCCCTCTCCCTCCTCCACACACAAACCACACGGACTTTCAAAG
>NW_024675103.1:0-218 GCF_008729295.1 Plectropomus leopardus | reverse complement strand
TCTGGCTTTAAGTTGGACAGGCGCAGATACACCATGCTGTTGCTATTGTCTCTTGTGACTTGTATTCGTCCTTGCACAGTGCTGGCATAGTCTGTTCTACTAGCATCGCTGTAAACACGTCCAATCCATTCCAGTGGTTTTCCGGCTGGTTGTCTGATCCAGTGCATGCTGCAGCAGCTAAATGTGAAGCCAGATCCCCTGCAGGAGAGACTGAGAGT
>NW_024675102.1:0-315 GCF_008729295.1 Plectropomus leopardus | reverse complement strand
GTTTTTTAAGGTGACATCAGGTTCTGTGTTTTTCCTCAGATTTCTGTGTCGCTGCAGATATTTTATGATCTGAAATATCGCTACTTTAAAAGGGATAGTTTGGATCTTTTGAACTGGGGTTGTATGAGGGACTCATCCATAGTCAGTTTATTACATACAGCAGATTTCAATCAGCACAACCCCAGTTTGGAGAACCGGCAAGTGTGCTGCTGGGTACTGCTGTGGACGAGGGCAGCAGCGAGACATTTAAAACTTTGCTTTTTATTCGTCTTTTTTTTGATAATTTTGGCTGTGTTCATGCATACGGCTTGAATT
>NW_024675101.1:0-203 GCF_008729295.1 Plectropomus leopardus | reverse complement strand
GAACTGCTGACCCGGACTGGGGATATTGTCAAACTTGAGAAGGAACACTTTGAGGAACTCCTGAACCCTGCCTTCACGTCCTCCGTGGAGGAGGCAGAGTCTGAAGACTTGGGGGAACCTTCATCCATATCCCTGGCAGAGGTCGCTGAGGTACTTAAAAAGCTCCTTGGTGGCAAGGCGCCTGGTGTGGATGAGATTTGCCC
>NW_024675100.1:0-684 GCF_008729295.1 Plectropomus leopardus | reverse complement strand
AGTACGACTCGGATGAGGAGTATTTCACTGCTGCCAGAGAGCCGTACAACTCCAACTCTGACGAGGAGTATTTCACTGCTCCCTTGGAGCTGTACGAGTCCGACTTCGACGAGGAGTATTTCACAGGTCCTGAAGAGCGGTATGAGTACGACTCGGATGAGGAGTATTTCACCACTGCCAGAGAGCCGTACGACTCCAACTCTGACGAGGAGTATTTCACTGCTCCCTTGGAGCTGTACGAGTCCGACTTTGACGAGGAGTATTTCACAGGTCCTGAAAAGCGGTATGAGTACGACTCGGATGAGGAGTATTTCACCGCTGCCAGAGAGCCGTACAACTCCAACTCTGGCGAGGAGTATTTCACTGCTCCCTTGGAACTGTACGAGTCCGACTCCGACGAGGAGTATTTCACAGGTCCCGAAGAGCGGTATGAGTACGACTCGGATGAGGAGTATTTCACAGGTCCCGAAGAGCGGTATGAGTACGACTCGGATGAGGAGTATTTCACCGCTGCCAGAGAGCCGTACGACTCCAACTCTGACAAGGAGTATTTCACCGCTCCCTTGGAGCTGTACGAGTCCGACTTCAACGAGGAGTATTTCACAGGTCCCCAAGAGCGGTATGAGTACAACTCGGTTGAGGAGTATTTCACCGCTGCCAGAGAGCCGTACGACTCCAACTCTG
>NW_024675099.1:0-227 GCF_008729295.1 Plectropomus leopardus | reverse complement strand
TTGGCCCCTGTGAACAGATGGCCGTTCTCTCCACGCAGCTTTATGAAGCTTTCAGTTTGCTCCTTGCTCCCTAAAGCAAGATGAAATGTAAAGCATGACAAACATAAAAGTTCTTATGTCACAGAAATAATAATATTTTTTATTATTCTTAATATTATTTTATTATGTTGAATTAATCTAATATTCAATCCAAACAGTTAACTTGACTCTACAGTTGCACAGTTTAA
>NW_024675098.1:0-205 GCF_008729295.1 Plectropomus leopardus | reverse complement strand
ATTACACTATAAACACCCCGAACATGCTTTTCTCTGACTTTTTTCAGCGTTTCGAAAGATCACTTCTTTGAACATTTTTCCCTGAGCTATAGTACGGCGTTGTTCTCCATACTAAACTTTGGCCTAAAACATTCAAAATGTTGACTTTTTAGTCCATTTCTTCAACAGGTTATACTATAAATGCCATCAACATGCTGTGGTATGA
>NW_024675097.1:0-225 GCF_008729295.1 Plectropomus leopardus | reverse complement strand
TAATTGAAAACAATTTTCAGAAACTACAGACTAAGCATATGATAGCAAATAATTTTCGAAACAACAAGCACCATGTTTGGATGTAACATTTCCAGAGGGTTAGGGTTAGGGTGGGCGGAGCCTCCTGAAGCTCTTTCCTTCTCTTACTCTTATTACTGTGACGTACGGTACGGTGAGTCATGATAAGTCTTGGTTATGGTGGGTTAGACCCACTCAAAGCGTTTT
>NW_024675096.1:0-507 GCF_008729295.1 Plectropomus leopardus | reverse complement strand
GCTGCAGCTCATCATCAATCAACCCGGTATTTAAGACACTCCAGCCCACACACTCATTGCCAGATCGTCCTCTGCAGCATGCATGTCTTTCCGGCGTTTTCCTGCCAGATCTTCTGGTACCGACTCTGCCTGTTCCCGACCTGCTCTCCTCGCCTGACTCCCCGTGAACCTACCTGCCTTCTGTCCCCGACCACGTGCTCTGTTTCGGCGTTCCGGAAATCTGACGGCTGCACTGGTAAAGACCTTTCTGCTCAGCTTCGACGATTCTTCTGCCTGTTCCCTGTTGGTGTTGTTGTCCCCGCGGACGGACTTCCCGGTGACTGCCTGCCCCCGACCACTCTTCCGCTCGACCCCCGACAACGCTCCCACACGTGTTGTCGGCTCGCGGAGCTACGGGGTTTCCTCGTCACCAGCCACAGTGGGTACAAGCTTCGTTTCTTCGCTTCGTGTGACACCCAGTGACATTACTAGGGCTCACAGCCCGAAGAACGAACTCTCAGTCTGTAA
>NW_024675095.1:0-270 GCF_008729295.1 Plectropomus leopardus | reverse complement strand
TGTTCCAAAAATCGCAAGCACTTCGTAATTTTAGAAAATTATTTTTTGTCTAAAAAGCAAGGAAAAACTATACTTAAAATTATTATAATTACATATGTAAAATAATTTTACGGAATTATTAGAATTTTAAGCTCTTTATCCAAGACTTGTTTACCTTTCTTTTTATAGAGGCTCCACCCCCTTTTTTATTTGTTTTTTCATATTTTTAAATTTATTTTTAGGAATTTTTTTTGTACTTTAAAGCAATTCCATGCTTATTTTGGGGTCATT
>NW_024675093.1:0-269 GCF_008729295.1 Plectropomus leopardus | reverse complement strand
GCCTCAGAGGCTTGTGTATAACTTGAGTCATGACCCTTCAGGGATGCCGTCTGTTTCACCGTCACATGATCTCCTCCATGTTTACTAAACTGCTTCAGCTGCGTCCTCGTGTGTGACAACAAACGCCTGAGATGTTTCCCCGCCTCCTCCGGCCCCGCCGCCCGGCTGCCCGACCCGCAGTCTGCGTGACAGACATTCTGGGCTGCCGGTGAACCGTCGCCCCATGTTTTAATCCAGCGATCCTTCAATTATCCTGAAACACAATCTGT
>NW_024675092.1:0-433 GCF_008729295.1 Plectropomus leopardus | reverse complement strand
CAGCGCCGTCCCTTGAAGACATAGCCTGGTTTGCAGAAGCAGCCAGTAATACAGGACCCAGTGCAGTTGGTGGAGGGTTCCATACAGGTGGGGATACAAGCTGGACCACAGTCTATATACTCTGCATCAGGAGGACAAGGATCTGTGCAGAGGAAGGAGAAGAAAATGATGGATGAAAATAGAGAAAATAAATGTAAGAAAGAAAGCATTAAGGAACTGAAAAAAAGCATGGACATGTCATACTTGGTTTTGGTGTTGTTGGAGTTGGAGTAGATGGTTTAGGTGTAGTTGGCCTGGGAGTTGTTGGTTTGGGCGTTGATGGTTTTGGTGTGGTTGGTTTGGGTGTTGTTGGTTTGGGCGTTGTTGGATTTGGTGTTGTTGGTTTTGGTGTTGTTGGCTTGGGTGTTGATGGCTTTGGCGTTGTTGGATTTGG
>NW_024675091.1:0-229 GCF_008729295.1 Plectropomus leopardus | reverse complement strand
CAGTCCCAATGTGATGTGTGATCCGATGTTGAAATCCGTGTTGAAAAGTAAAAGCTAATTATCGAACTGAACGAGGTGTTAAAAGGTTACATCATGTGTTCAAGGTCGGCTCGAAAAAATGACAATTAGGCAATGGTAACCAAAAAAGTCATCATGGTGTGTTCAAATGCAATTTCAAGAAAAAGAAAATGTAGGTACACAACAGTAATAAAGCTGTATGGTGCACAGT
>NW_024675090.1:0-371 GCF_008729295.1 Plectropomus leopardus | reverse complement strand
TGCCAGCGCTGTATAAGCGCTGGCATGCTGGAAACAGGCCCTTTTCACTAAGAGACATGCAAAGTGAAAATCTGCTCATAATCCTCACTGTATATATTATATTGACCAAAAACCGCCTTGTCCATCATATTTAACCCTTTTCACACTTTTTCTGCATAGAGATTTGTGTCTCAGTCACTGTGGGCAAAAGAGGCAGCTCTGATGAAAAACGCTCTCATGATCGCGTTCTGGGCGCTGACAGAGCCCTGAGGTGCTGGGAAAAGGCAGTTTTCAGCAAAACACATGTACAGTGTAAATCTGCTGGTCGTCCTCACTGTGTGACAGTTCCTCACCAAAAAGCACCTTTTCTTTAATATTAATCAATTTTCACA
>NW_024675089.1:0-279 GCF_008729295.1 Plectropomus leopardus | reverse complement strand
TGGAATTGAGAGATGGTTGGCTTAACCCCTCACCCCCAGTACACACAAACGCACACACACACAAACACACACATACACGCATGGACTTGTGAACATCGGTGCAGTCTAATCGGTGGCCCCTGGTGATTTGTCCTCTCAGCTTGAAGCCCTGTCATTCCTCCCTGCTCTCCTCACAATTACAGCCCTGAACTGAACTAGAAAATCTGCTCCAATCTAGCAATTAGTCCTGAGGCCACTGGCTGTGTGTGTGTGTGTGTGTGTGTGTGTGTGTGTGTGTGT
>NW_024675088.1:0-339 GCF_008729295.1 Plectropomus leopardus | reverse complement strand
ACCTCCTCCATCTCCTCTACCTCCTCCACCTCCTTCACCTCCTCTACCTCCCTCCACCTCCTTCACCTCCTCTACCTCCTCCATCTCCTCCACCTCCTCCAACTCCTTCACCTCCTCCATCTCCTTCACCTCCTCACACGGCTCTCAGTTTAACACTCGCAGATAAATATAATCACCACAGAAATGACGCTCTCGTCATAAAAGTGAACGGCTTTGTGATGCAGGTCAGGAGGGTCAGAGGGAGCGTGTAGTTATGGAGGCCTGACGACAGCCGTCCTGACCCCTTTTGAACCTCCTACACAAACACACACACACACACACACACACACACACACACAC
>NW_024675087.1:0-316 GCF_008729295.1 Plectropomus leopardus | reverse complement strand
GAGAGTTTTGTTTGCACTTTATTTTATCAACCTCAAAAAAGGGTCTTATAATTTTCTGTTTTATTTTTTAAGTTAGTTTTAGAGTGCATTGTGTCATTTTGAAACTAGATAAAGCTTACTGAAAAGTTACATTGTCACTGTTTACAATGGCAGGCAGGGCTTGCCATCTGTTTTTTGTGGCTTGTTTGTGTAACTTAAACTCCAGAAGGGAAAATTTAAACAAAATAAAATTGAAACTTGTTTTGAACAATTTCTTTGTCATCTGCAAATTGGTTTTAGGTAGGGGGTGAAAAAAATCGATTTAAATCGTGAATCG
>NW_024675086.1:0-261 GCF_008729295.1 Plectropomus leopardus | reverse complement strand
TTATTTTATATATTTATTTTAAACTGTTATGTTACTATAATATATTCCTGTTTATCTGTACATTATATATATATTTGTGTGTGTGTGTGTGTGTGTGTGTGTATGTATGTGTTTAATTTTTCTGTTTTTTTTTAAATTGTGTGGGGCTTCTTGTCCAGGTTTTTTTTTTCTTTTTAGTGAAACTAAAACTAAACTAAAACCAACAAAGAATTTCTTCCACACAAACCCACACACACACACACACACACACACACACACACG
>NW_024675085.1:0-273 GCF_008729295.1 Plectropomus leopardus | reverse complement strand
ACTATTTAGAGAAAAGATGCAGGCAAGAAAAATGAGTTCTAAGACGCTATCACACTCTGTAGAGCTGAGGGGAACTCCAGTGTCGGTTGATAATTTTCTTTGGGTTCATCACTAAGAGAGACCACTCTCACATACAAT
The DNA here is from genome assembly GCF_008729295.1 of Plectropomus leopardus. NCBI lineage: Eukaryota > Metazoa > Chordata > Actinopteri > Perciformes > Serranidae > Plectropomus > Plectropomus leopardus. Next base: position 135 of record NW_024675085.1, on the reverse strand, counting down.
TAGTCATGTGATCAGTTGTTGGTATGGAAATATTGATTATAAGCACTATATAAATGTAGATGTACATAGAGGTCTTACGAGGGAATCACAGTTTTTATGTTATTTGGTACATAAATAGCCTTTGCCTCATATCAA
>NW_024675084.1:0-362 GCF_008729295.1 Plectropomus leopardus | reverse complement strand
GAATCTTTCTTTTTGAGAGGGACATAAATCTGACTGTCATCCGCGTAACAGTGGAAGAAAATACCATGCTTCCTCAGTATGGAACCAAGTGGAAGCAAGTAGAGCGAGAAGAGAAGAGGCCCTAAAACTGAGCCCTGTAGGACCCCACACGAGAGACGAGGAGAGGAGGACACAGAGTCACCAAGGCTGACACAAAAGGTTCGATCAGCCAAGTATGACCTGAACCAGTCCAGTGCTACGCTCCTGACACCCACCCACTGTTTCAAACGAGAGATTAAAACCTCATGGTCCACTGTGTCAAATGCAGCAGTTAAATCTAAAAGCACAAGAATAACACAGTCACCAGAGTCAGTGGCTAAAAA
>NW_024675083.1:0-1102 GCF_008729295.1 Plectropomus leopardus | reverse complement strand
TGTGTGTGTGTGTGTGTGTGTGTGTGTGTGTGTGTGTGTGTTTGTGCTTGTGCGTATGATTGAAACAGTGCTGTATTGTACACTTCCCCATATGTTTCCAGGTGAGCTGTCAGCGACTGTGACGCCATGTTGGCTCTGTCAGGAATGCCCCCTCCTTAATCTGCCCCAGCTGTGCTAACAGGCAGGATTAGAGACAGGCTAATCTATGATGATGGCTTCTGATGTTTGATGGGTTGTATTATAGGAGAAAGTGGGTTAAGGCTCTCCTTTTTTTTTTTTTTTCATTTTTGGTTTACTCTCTCTGCCTCTCCCCTTTCTGCCTGCTTAGCTTTCCTGAGGCGATGTGCTGTGTAGCATAACTTCTCTACGGCTGAGCTGCACACACGGCATGCCACACTTGATCATCTATGGGAATTGAGACATGTTTCCTATAAAGCTTTTTCTCAAGCCAGATGTGAAAGGCCTTTCATAATGCCTGATTGAGAAAGCCTGTTAAAAGATCCATGTAGTAAACTGGAGTTGATACCGCACATTCCTCACGTGTACACGCATGTGGAGAGGTTGTTTTGATTGCCACCCGCTGGTCAAGTGATTTAACGCTTTGAAACCTGGATGGACATCAGTTTTTCTTGTGCTACATTGACAAGTTTGTAAACTTTTGAAACGTGAGCAAAAAAGTTCAGTTCTCTCTAAAAACATGGGCATAGGCAATGAGCAAATTTATAAAAGCTGACAAGAAAACAACCTGATCTTTTTCAAAGGGGGAGAGAAAGAAACATTACAAAATTATCCCCAAAAAATTTTAAAAAATGGAAAAATATCCAGAAACTATACTTATGATTAGAATAATTATATACTCAAAACATGAAACTCAATATATAAAAGGCCCTTTTTAGCACTCTTTAGGTTATTTCCTTGTTTTTATTTTATTCACAACATTTTATTTTTATTTGTACAATAAAAGCACAACAACAGATTAAAACAGATAGTGCAGTTGAGATTTAAAAGAAAACATTAATGGTTAGAAAGATGTCTTACCTAAATAAACTTTGCAAACAGTAATGAAGACATAACACAAACAAAAAATAAAGCACAAAAAATA